>NW_009609563.1:16917-44517 GCF_000690535.1 Cariama cristata
AGCATCGGCTGGGTAGGGTGCTGGGCCATCTTGTCTAGACCTTGCTTTTGTCCAGAAAGGTTGGACCAGATGATCCTTGAGGTCCCTTTCAACCTGGTATTCTACAATTCTTTGATACTGGAAGCAGTGATGAGGAAGAGAATCAGAGAAAGTAGCCTCTCAGTCTTCCTCTTCCATAAAGCGCTTGATGGAACAGTGATATATGTAACAAATCATATATTAAATACTATTTTCATGAACAAGTTTTCCTACCATAGAAAATGCAGCGTATATAACACATTACCTACAGAATTTTATCTTAATGAATTCCAACACCACCAATACCTAGTTAATGGGGCATCACATTCTTGCACAAAACTTAGGGATTCATACCCTTTTTCTTAACTGACTACATACATCTAAAAAATCCCCAACATGTTTCAGAAGACTGAAGTGATCACACATGTTTTCACTTCTTAGTTACTAAATACTTCTTACAATACACCACAGCCTGGAACTTTATAAAGGACATCAAGTTTTATAAAACAACAGGGTCAGTAACTTCTCGTGAAATCACAGGTTCATAACTGAATGGTGATCACTTCAACTTTTATTTTAAAGCAGGAGGAAAAATATAGACAGACAGCCTTAGATATGAATTTATCCCTACTCTGAGCAGACAAACCCGTTAGCTTTTGATACATATTAATAAGATGCTCTTTCTGTGACACTTCTTTTGGAGGAAAAGTACAAGGCCACACTAGTGAACTTTTATGCCTCACCAGCCTTTTGGACAGATCTGTGAGTGGAATCAATGAAAAAAAATCATTTATGTGATGTGTCCCTCTGCCCCACCCTCCAGGCCAGTTATCAAGCATGGCATTTCCCCCCTTTCCTCTGCAGGAAGAGCAACTCTTCATCTTAATGAGGGTAATGATGAGCTTCTTGCCTATAATTGCATTGAATTTAACATAAGATTTTAAATTATACCATTAGAGGATAAAGCAATTTTTAAGTTTAATGCCATCTGAACCTAAATTTAACTGCCTATGAATTTCAAATCTCCAATAACTACATGAGTTACACAGTTGAACCTTTTTTTTCAGTTACAAATAACTTGTGACTCCTACAGAAACAGTTGAAATTAAAGGCCCCTTAAGAATGCAAAAGAACTTAGTCAAAACATTATGGACTTCTGAGAAGGAAGTGAGAATCATATTTGCAATTGAGTTTGAAGTCCTAGTGTAGGACTAAAATACATAGAAAATAAGCTTTAGAGCATATGCAAATTTTCACAAAGAAATCCTTCCAACTCAATCCGGGGGGGTGTGTGTGTGTGTGAAAACAAAGAGGCATGCACGCATGTGCATCTTTTCATATATATTAAAAATATAAAAATATGCATGTATACATCCTCCCACTCACATCCCTATGGGAGACTGTATCATTTAGTCTAACCAATACCACAGAAGAGAAGACCAGCATTTAAATCCCCTTTCTCCTATTTTTTTGACCTTACATGAGGGCTCTTCCACCTTAGCTGTAAGGTCTGTTCTTCAAACTCATCTACTAAACTAGCTTAATTCATACAAAAAAAGAAGCATTCATTATACTGCAGGGGCAGGCTGACTCTGTAACTCAATGGCATATATCTGGGAGTCTCAAAGACTTAGAGGACAGTAGCGGTTCCGTGCTGAGCATCACGTCTCTGCTTGGTATTTAGTAACAGTCTGATGGCAGCAGGATGAGACCATGGTCTGCTGTGTAGCTCAGTAAAGTCTCAAGATAGGATCTACTTTGCCATGGTGCTCTTTTGTTCATTTTTGTCATATACACCTGTTGCTTCCTGTACTAGACTTAGACTGAAAACTCTCTCTTTAGTGTTTGTGCAGTACTCAGACCAGCAGTGACATGGCTCATAAGCAGAGCTCCTTGTATTAATGCTGTACAGTACGGAGATACATCATAATAATAGTAAAATCCTATAGATGGAAATAGGCTTTAAGGTTTAAGAGCAAAGATGTGTCTAGTTAGTTAAATAATGATAATATACCTTTTAATTGTTTATTCAGTATTATTTCTAAAGATTTTCTAAGTTTAGATTTGACCAAGAAATCCATTTAAAATTAAGCAGGTAGACTGTGAAAGAAAGAAAGAACAAACAGAGATTAAAAGAGAAGAAAGAAACTATTTGTAAGTCTGTTACTGGGAATACAAGGAAAATAAAAGCTTATGAAACAGATAAGCATTCAACATCCATCTGGAATATAAATGAACCCTTGGCTCTCCATTGTGTGCAGTCCTCCTCTATTGCCCCTCCACGTTACTTTATGCACTGCTTATTCAGTGTTTTCCCTGCGCTGGATTCCTGTGAGCCAAATATACTACAAATAACCTTAATCTTTCTCAGTACAATCTATACTTACCTGTTGTTAGTAATTATATTAAGCCTTAAAGGAAATTTAGATTACCACTGTCGTATGTCGTTAATGTACAAAGTTTTTCTTCTTTCTTTCATCACTGAAACAAATAGTACAGTTCAAAGAAAGTAAAGCAAATCTGTAACTACAACAGTTTATAATTTTTTTTTTTAAAAAAAATCAGTATTAGTACAATTTCCTTCTGAACTCAGCCAGTTATTGTACTTACATGCTAGTTGAACAGTTGTAAACAGAACAGTCAGCAGAAAGTATAAAATGGGTCCTGAGGCCAATTACAGAAAACATTCAATTATCCAGTCATAACGATTATAGCTTGGATGAAATTAATATTGGCTATTGTTTTTCACAGGTACAAGCAAGATTGTATCTGTTAATAATCACTCCATCTGACAGATCTCCCCTAAGCTCCAAATCCAGGCTCATGGGACCAGACCTCCAGGCTCTCAGCAAGAGACCCCCTCCCACCTCCCCATCTCCACTGAGCCACCAGCCAGAGATCGGTATGGTGTGGGAGAAGGACACGTGTCCCAGCAGGTGAGCAGTGATCCAGCCTCAGAGCCCACACCCTCCGAGTCCTACTTCTGAGGGAAGTAAGGTCTGGAAAGGAGCATGACAGGAAGAAATACAACAAGGACTCGCATTAATAACTGTAGGGGGAAAAAAAAAGTGTCTGATTTTGGCCACTTAAATGGAATTTGGAAAAACTATAGAGAAGTAGGAATGGCAATTCTTAAGGAACTTTGGTATTTCAACATTTGCCTTTATCTTAGATCAGGACAAAATGTTGAAATTCAGAAACAGTAAATTAACTTTCATAGTTTAATTAAGCTAAGTTAATTTTTTTTACATTAAAAGTAGTATGAAGATTTTTTTTGTTTGGTAATTCAAACTAGTGGGTTTTTTTGTATTAGAAAAGCAAAAATCAAGAGACATGAGGATTAAATGGTATTTCCTTAGAGTGCCACAACTCCTCTCAAGAGCTCTATATCAGATTCTTACCTTTATTCTCCTGTGAACAAATTGTATTTCATATAATGTTCCCTCTAGTTAACCGAGAAAAAGCTAATGCAACATGAATAAAGTAAAAGCTAATGGTCCCTCACTCCCCAAACCAAAGACATCATTCCCAGCAAAGAAAGAGGGGCCCACCTACACATCCAACTCAGAGGGGAAAACAAAACAAAACAAAAAAAAGCAGATGGCAACATAAACTAGAATTTCAGGAAAATTGAAGTTTTCTATAAGAAATGATTGATTTACCAGAAACCACCTTTCCAGAGGAAAAATTCACAACAGATCATTAAAAGTTTGAGAAGTTTGTCATTAAAAACCTCACCACCCAGAATTAAGTGTATTTCTCAAGAGACTTGTAACCTTAATTGTTTCAGCACAGGCACATAGATGGAGTACACAGTATTCCCCTCTGCAGCTCAAACTACTCATTTGTTTACTTACTGATTTCTGTTTTGAGACTATTCAGAATATACATGATCCTCCAACTCAGAAACCTTGTATTTCCCAAAAGCAAGGGAAAAAAAAAAAAACTACAAAACCCCACAAACCTACACAACCAAAGAATGCAAGTTTTTTTTCAAGGGATACATCTTTTGAATGCCTACTAGCTGTTGAAGTCATATGGACAATTAAAAACAGCCTTACAGAAATCTCTTTTCCTTGCTACATCTTGTGTACCAGATACTGTATTTTGTTTGAAGCAGAGACAGAAGTTTCACACTTGCAACCAGACATGATGTAGATGTCTGAAGCTAGCAAGAATTTTACCCTTGTATCTCCCAGTAACACCACGCTGGTGGTAGTACCAGAAAGTGGTATGACAATTGGCACTACATGGACTTGTAATACAAGGTGAGACACCAACCATGAGACAGCTTGTTTTACTTTTAAAATCCAACCATATGTTTCTGTGTATATACTTAAAAATTCAGAAGGCATTGCGAACATGTAGGAAATCCTGTAAACCAAGTTTTACATACAACTAATGCACACTGAGGAAGACACATTCTATTTAAGTATGAGGTTACATAATCCCAAAATTACATTAAATACAAGACAGACACCTGTCAGATTTACCAAGTCACCTCTCAGGTTACCTGTCACAAACCACATTCTCCAATACACACTCCGTATCTCCCCAAAAGGTAGGTAAAAACAGTGTTACAATTGTAAACTAAGATACCCAAAAGATAAGAATTAAGGATTAACAGAATTAAGATTGCTTCTGCAAATTTAATAACACCTCTTGAGCACATACAATTTTGATACCGATTTTAAATACATAGTCACATCATTTAACATGAAACTACTGAGTATTTAATTTTTACCCACATCATTTAATGGGTGACCTCATGCCTTATGTGCTATTGACCTGTGAATTGGGAAAGAATTATCAGCTCCCCTCATGAGCTGTTTGGTGGTATGCATCACACCAGTATCAGAGTGCTTTCCAATTCTAATTATTTTCCACAGGCCTTCACTGAGTCAAGGATCTATTATTATCCCCATTACACCAAAAGGGAGTTAAGACAAATGGAGTATAAAGTTATCTGCTTTTTTGGCAGACCTGCTAATTTTGGCTACCTAACTTGAGATGGATGGGATGTCATTATTTACTACCATATATCACTTCATATTCCCAAATCAGAGTTCTCGTTAATAAATTTAGTTAAACTTAAAGGGCTCAAGGACTGAGCTAAAGGCCACAAAGATTATCTCTTCCCCCATCCTCTTACTTACCTCATCCTACTCTCCCCAGCCAAGATTGCTAAGACTTTTTCTTTGCCCAGCTATCACTCTGTTTTCCCTCGCGAGCTACCCTTGCTTTAAGTTTCCTACGTCCCTTCTCCAGCCTTTTCCTTACGCACTTTGTCACTAATAGACTTCTGAACTCCCAGATCTGTCAGCACCTAATGTAATTCTTTCTCCTCCGTCCTACCTTCCTTTCATCAAAGTTACCGCAGTTCTTTTTCCTGCATTTCAAGTTCATTACAAGACTCATCTTCCGTCTCCCTGCAGGACTGGTCTTAGTTTCTTATCCTTTACTCTGATCTTTCTTTAAATATGTACACTAATCAAAAGTTTCCATTTATTTTTCATAGCTAATAGATGCTATTATGAAATATGTTAAGCATAACAGGCAAGAACTGACAATTACTATCTTCATTATTAGGCTCGAGCACAAGGAAATCAAATGACTGTTACATGGGGTATCACGTGCTAAGGAGATCCCACAGATATCTGCAGACTTAGAGGACTAATGTCTTCATTAGAAAAAATAGTGGCTTCTTTAAAATACTTATGCTTCCCAAAGAATCAAGAGAAAGCACACCTATAAAAGCATCATCAATATTTGTAACAGCCCTTACAAGTTTTATGGCCAATACACCTAGATGTGCAAATATTCTCATTTGTAAGCATATTGAGGCAATGAGGAGTTATGCATTCTTTGCTGGCCAGCAAAGAGGTAATAAAACAAAGATAAGCATACTTTCAAAGCAAATATTCTCTCAGCTAAGTACAAACTGTGAGTTACAACAGCATAATCAACTATTAGAGAAAGTCTTACATCAAATATAAAGCCTGCAAAGCTGAATTTATTTACCAGTATATTTAAGTAACTACTCCTATTAGTCTAGGATACACCACAGACGGCTCTGCCACACAACCCTAATAGAAAATGAAGACACAAGGTCTTGAATAAATCCCACAGTTTGATTGGCATCAGCATAGTGAAAGTCAAGACTATGGCACACAATCCCAGAGGCAAATACTCCAAAACATGAAGCTAAAGTTCATCAGCCTGTTCTAGTTTCAGTCAGTAGCCAAGTACCACAAGAGGTTCTCGCTGTAGTAACGAGACACTTACCAAAGGCATTCCCCACACCAAGTCCACTTTTCCAGTAATTCAAGACCAGCATTGAACAGTGCTGTAAGTGTTTATTTCTTCTTATGGACTGATCTTTGGACTCAGCCATACTTTGGAAACCATACACTGTAATTTAGACTATGGGTTCAAAACTACAAAGTGTGACAAATAGTAGCATACTCAACGCTAGCATTACTGCAATAACATAGTTATAACCCCGAAACTCTAACAGACTCCCTACGCAATGCTTCTTTTTCTTCATGAAGACAAACTACTAATTTATGCTAAGCCTGCCCTTTATAGTTTACTCCTTCATATGATAGCATTGTTTTCTTTTCCTTAGCCATAACAATAACACAATTCTTATTATTAGAAAAACAAACAAACAAATAAAACCAAGCTATAGTTTACTAGTAGGAAGTATAAGGTAAGAAACAACAAGAAGTGTTTACCTGCCTCTAGGGAATAGCACAAAACCATTTCTGAAGGCTTGACAATGACTTACCAGCCTCCTGACATCTAAGAAAAGTAGCCCTAAATCAGTCTAAATGAGAAAAACCTGTTCTCATCTTTCCCTTCACATTCCTAGACCAAGAGGCAAGCTCACATCACACAACTTTTGGCAGTAGGTAGTTGATTGAGCACTCAGTCTGCCTTTAGATGATTACTGCAGATGGTGTTCCCGCCTCCCCAGAAAAAAAAAAAAAAACCAAAACCCAAAAAACCAACAATAAGACCCAGAATCAGAAGCACCTGGTGCTGCAGCAACTTTTGCACAATGGCCTGGCTTGCATCTCCCCATAGATGAGATTATTCAATAGCGTACAACAATGCTGGAGAAAAATAGTGTCTATGAAATTCTGATCTTATTTACAATGTAAATGTCCACTAGACTAAGTAAGAGCGAGACAGAGGTAGAAATGTCACCTTGCTGTCTGTGAGATTAAATACTCCTGTGAACCAACTCAAGGTGATCTGTACTTTCGACTAAAATCCTCTCTGTCTCACTCCAACCTTTGTTCCTATTCCCTAATTTGTGATTTTAAAAGGGATACAAACTTCAGGAATAACAGTTTTTGGATTAATTAAAATCACATCTTAGAATAATTATTTTATAAAAATTTATTATTGGGATAAAGGTGACATAATGACCTCAAATTGTTACAGATTTTTTAAACAGAGCTGCTAAAACGCTTTCCTTTCCCACCCATCTCACACCTGCATCATATAAGCAGATGCCTAATTTACTGGCACAACTAACTTTCTCCTCCTGTGCTAGAGATTTTTAATAGTAATATATATAGAAAGGAAAATTAATAAATGCACTATATTCTCCCCTTTAAAAATACTATCTTGAGTTTAAATAAAGAAACAGTCTGAAATGCATAATTTGAAAAGGAACTCTGTATTCAGCACTATAAAATAATCAGGCCAACGCTTTCAGGATCCTATATTTAGGTTTAGCTTTGCATATTTTAAATTATTCACTTTTATTTTTAATTTCCAAAAATTTTTGCATTAATTGGGATAAGTGCTAAAAAACCAGCAAACCCAAACCATAGAATTATTAATAATTATTCCCACATATTCACCTCTATCACTCTAAAACAAACAGACCCCAATGTAGACAACATATTCTGTAATTTACTAAACATACTCAAGTTCTTCACATGCAAACAAACAAGTTATTCACTGAGAATAGGGAAATACCAGTTTGTTGCCCACTAAGGATGCTTAATACCATGTTATGAAGTGAGAGTTCTCATTTTCCGAAGCTGTTATGCTTTGTAATGTAAATGTACCGATGAAAGGAGGGTCTCACCATTGCAGATGAATTGCGCTACATGAGTGAAAATAATTACCGCTGTTCTAACAAATGAATTTGGTGACTTCAGCACATTTTAAATAACGATAAATATAAGCAGCTGGTGCAGGTGTTCTCAGACAGTAGAACATATTTCTTTACTATTTCAATTTTACTACTTTCTCTGCATAATGTCTTGCATAGTCATGTGCAATGAGAAGCTAGAAGTAAGACTGTAGGTTCTGAAGAAACTAGCTGATATAAAAAAATGACTTGTAAGTATAGAAAAAATACGGCATTTTCCACTGAAACATTATGATATAATATTTATTATTATTAACATAGAAATGGAGAGATATATTGTGAGATGTTGAGATGGCAAGAATAAAAGATACATTTTTGGAAATGTAAATATTGATGACATGAAAAAGAGTAAACTGCAAGAAACAAATTCCTACACCAAATATGAATAATAATGATATAGTTTAATTACTGGGGTGGCTCAAGTCTGGTGCTGTTTGCTGTATTAAATATAGTAATAATCTGAGGATCAGTATATATATATGAGGAAAATAAAAAGAAAAAAAAAAAGAACACAAATTCTGCATCCCTAAAATGATAAATAACTGAGTTTTAAAAGCATTTTACTTACTTGTGCCTGTAGTTTTAAACGACAGTTTATTAATATTTGATATCCATACTACATTAGGAAGAGAGACAGGGATCTATAAATCAATGCCTGACAAAGAGATATGTCCAATACCATCTTCTTCCTGGCCTTTACAGCCAAGAGGCCTCCCCTGGCATGCACACAAAAAGGATGAACAAGCCCAGTGACTGTCAAGATTATACATTTAAGCCTTAATTACAACTAGTGATACTTCACCACAGCCTAATTCAGAAACTAACTTTAATATTTCTTTCAAGACAACAGTTACATTTTTTTTGAGTTTTTAAAAGTGCCAGATAAATTATGTGCTTAGATCTACACACAGCAGAAATAAGAAATCTGTTTTCTAGAGCATTCTCTGTAGATTCTTTTCTATTTACTACAAAGGAATACAGTTTTATTTTTGTTTGCTTCAGACTAGTGTGCAGTGATGGAAGCACTACTCTACTTTTCTACCCTCACTTAGCAGAATTCATATAAGTATATGGAATGATTTTCTGTTTTCATTTCCTTTGTCCTGCTTACCAAATATATTTTCTATCATCTTCTATTTTATCTTCTACTGCAAAATGTCATCATACATCCCGCGTGTCTACCTATATTTAGACACCTGCAGACAAAAATGCAATGAAGTATTTTTTTTTCACTGGAATTTGTAATGCTTGATAATAGGAATGTTCCAGAGTGACTGGTTGTTTTTGACATAGCCTTGACAACTGCAAATGCTTCTGATGAAAGTCTGCTTGGTTTCCTTCAAGCTCGTATGGCTGGGCTTTTGGTACACCACTTTATCAGCATTAGTTTCCACTGGAAACTAAAAGGAAAATATTTATGAGAGATACACGGAGGAGGAGTAAGAAGCATGGTTGGAATGTAGGCCATGGGCAAGTGCCAATGCAATACAAACGAATGAAGGAAGAAAGAGAAAGATGGAGAAAATAGTGTTCAGACATGAAGATAAAGAGCTTAACTTTCCATTTGTAAATGTAAGACAAGACATCCAAGACAGAGGAAGAAGGGTGATATAACTTTGGCAAATGTGCAAGTATTTCATATTAAGTTAAGTTATGAAACAGGTGTTACCATTGCATTTGAACCTGTGCTTTGAAACTTTTAAATTCAGATCTGAGCCTGTCCAACCTTAAGAGTTAGCTCTGAGATAAAAGTATGTCACTTTTCTTAGCAGTCTACCAACGATCAAGTTCAGGTTGTCACTATCACTTCCAAAGTTTGAGAAAATCTCTATGCATCACCACTTACCTACGTTGTTAAGTCTTTTGCTATACAGCCTCTGCCAACATTGCTATATCTGGCTGGACATTGGCTGCTTCTCGCAAAATTACTCTTCAAAAAAACTTTTGTGCCTTATACCAGTTTTACTGATTTCACTCTCTACAACTACCTGAAAGGAGGTTGTAGCGAGGTGGGTGTTGGTTTCTTTCCCTCAATAACGAATGACAGGATGAGAGGAAATGGCCTCAAGTTGCACCAGGGGAGGTTTAGATTGGATAGCAGGAAAAATTCCTTCACTGAAAGGGTTATTAAGCGTCGGGAACAGGCTGCCCAGGGAAGTGGTGGAGTCACCATCCCTGGAGGTATTTAAAAGACATGTAGATGTGATGCTTAGGGACTTGGCAGTGCTAGGTTAACAGTTGGACTCGACGATCTCAAAGGTCTTTGCCAACCTAAATGATTCTATGATTCACAAATACATCCACAAAGGTCCCTTTCAGTTATCATTTAAAGCCTTCCAAAAGCCTTCCCCGTCCATATTTCCTTAAAACAATTTTTGTGTTTGACACTTCCCCTAGCCTGCCAGCAGGCAGGAAGCATTTTGAGGTTTCTGAACACTTGGATAACATTTAGCACATTGTGGAGTCCATCTTCAGCTACAGAAATGATAGCAGAAAATCTCCCCAGTTTCCCAAATTAAAAAGAAAAGCTAGCACAATGTATTAGGAATGAGTCACTTCTTGTGAACTTTCAAGTAACTTACTTTTTTTTCAAATGGAAACTCTTACTATATTATTCAGTACACATTACTTACAGTCTCCATTATGTTTCACTACACATCGCATGTATAATGCAGACATGCACACATATACTTCTGTAATGAAACCTGCATTAAGCAACTAGTCAAGGGATGTTAAGTGGACCCTTTGCTGGTGATATTCTTTTAACAGAAGTGTTTTGTAACTTTAGTCCAACTACAAATTCACAAAATGCCTGCAACACTGACTTCTGGAGTTAAATGAGAATCATCACAGGGCTGAAACAGATCCTGCGCTTGCTGTTGCATCTTCATGGCCTGGGTAGTTGAGTACCAGTGGCCTGTAAAAAGCATTCGTTAGCCCCATGTAACAGAGACTACTTTAAAGGTCATTTATGTCATTTAGTGCAAGCTGAAACCTTCTTTATTACTCCCCAACTTCTTTTCCCAAACCTACAGTCCTTCAGCTCCATTTGTTTCACCTTCTCTACAATAATTCAAATCAGTTTGACATTTTCAGCAAGAACTACAAAACCTGCAGTATAAAACTATAAAATGTATATGAAGTATCTTGTGATACACATTTTATATATATTCTGTACTCATGCTCTCCCAGGCTCTCCAAACTATATTTTTGCCAATTACTAGCTGTACCTGGCATACATTTATACCAACACGCTTGCCTAATTCCTCTTTTTACAGGAATATAAGGAAAGCAGGCCTCTCTCTATTACTTAAAAATCTTAAAGGAGGTTTAAATATATGACTAAATTATCAGCAGTCTAACATTTTGGACTAGCAATGTAAGTTGTTCAGGGTGTTTTGTGAGCAGTTTTATTTCCCCTGCTTTTAATTTCAGTCACAAAGCATACGAGTCACTTGCCTGAACACAGATATTGAGTTCCAGTTTTCAGATGCTGTCTCCAAGTATCCAAGCTAGCCTCCAGCTGCTGCTCTAAAATGTCTCTCACTTGTAATCTCTATACATCTACTAGTCCTGTCTGGCTGCCTCAGACACCCAGAAGTATGTAAAATGGCAGTAGGTGCCAACTTTTGGAGAACTGAAGTTACTGTTTTATAGAGAACCTTCTGAAAGGTTAAATAAGTGAAGGCTTGGGAGCCCAATGAGTCTTGTTTTCAATTGAAAAAGATTCATAGAGAGTAAGGACTACTATAACTCGTGTTAAAACAAGGAATTATTCTAGGGAGTCCTAAATATGGGGATTTTAAGGTGCCTTCACTACTATTACATCAAAAGATTTGGCCTCCATTTCAGCCAGATAGGTAATGCTCTGTATGCGCTTCCATCTCAGGTAAGTCACGTACGTACGTACGTACACACATACACACTTTCTTTTAACAAAGAGGAAGTGTGGCACCATAGGTGTGTATGTTGGTTACACGTATCCTGGTAGAATACACAGCACAGAGCCCAGATTTCTTGGCTTTCCCTGATTTCATGACATGGCCACCTGTCTTTTCCAGGCTGTTTGCGTAGGTATTATAAATCCACCATAGTCACCAAGTCCTGCTCACCCTTGGTGGAATATTCAAGCCGTGAAAAGGAAAGACTAGGGATTACCACACAAGTAATTCTACCAAGGTATTTCTTTGAACAACAAATCCTTACCTGGCCATCATTATGTCCCTCTGTCAAAGAACCAGTAAAAATTAACACATTGAAAAGAAGATAGAAGGAAATAAACCTAAAGCACCATAATGCAAAAATCCATCTTTAAGGCTGTACAGGTGAGAACCTTGTAAATAACTAGGCGTAGTCTCCTTGGTAGTAATTCTAGCTATAGAAATACTGCTTCAGTTTTCTTCTTTTCTTAACAGGGATACAAGTCAAAACGCCATTGAGTTACCAGCAGGGAAAGGGGATGTGGAAGTTACTCTACATAATACACAAGGTTAATACACAGTGCAGTGTATTTGGAGAAGACATTCTTATTTGGAGCTTTGTCAGTAATAAAATATTCTCCCTTACGGCTCTGTGCCATGGGCTGTAGGGAAGATGCTTGGCATCACAACTAATGTTAAGACACTAAGTGATTTATATGAATGGGGTGTGTTGTCCAGAGCAATGAATAATGATTTGTCCCTTGAAGGGTTTGGGCAGCAACACTGAAGCTTCCAAGTCAGGAAGATTCTCTACTGAAATCTACTATTAGACATTTACTGAAATATCACAGTCTAAATTTTTATTACAAAAAGCCCAACATTATGAAAAGCTAATCATCTTAGACAAAGGATAATTGACTCAGATCCTCTGGTAATGCAGTAAAAGACCAGTGCATAGGTATCTGAAGTTTTACATACAAGTTGAGGAGATACCTGAACATTTCTAAGCTTGTCTGAAGCAGGTTTCTGAATTGGTCTTTTAAAACATATCCCTCGCTATCCAAATATGCTGCTTTTCTTTATCATGAATTAGGTTTCTAATTCTCAACCAAAATATTATATTATTGTTTTAGGAAAATAACTGAAATAAAAGTAAAGGAAGTTCAATTTTTTGCAATTACACCTTTTATTTTAATTTGACTTTTTGTCCAGAAAATGCCTCTGTGACAGAAACTTATAGTATCACCTCTCATGGTAGGAAAAAACCTACAAAAAATATTCATAACAATTTTTGACTATGATGCTATTAATTAGTTCCATCACACTCCTTTTCAAATGAAACATTGTCTTTGAAGTACTGATACTTAGCTTTTATCCTGTTCTTTCAGTTATTGCTTTAGAATCTTATTCATTTGACCTAAGTTCTGCATTTTCTGTCATAAAAATCATACTCTGAATATTTTGGGGGTTTAAGTCAGTTAATTCAAATATAATTAATTCCAATATATAACTGTTCATGTTCTTTGATATTTTAAATGAGGTTTCAATTGAAGTGCAAGTCCTTTGGGAAGATGTACTTCAGAATTGTTATTTTTAGAATATCTGTATTGTGGAAATATTCTTGAACTTGAAATAAGTCAAGATTCTGTATTGATGGAATAACATGCAAAGCCTTCAATAGAACACAATTACTCTGTTCCATTGTTTTATTACTGTAGCATGTCTTTAGTAGCCACAGATGAAAGCTAGGTAGAAAATCCTTAAACAAAATCATTTGATCATTTGTAAAATATATGTAACTGTACTTGCATTAAATTATACCTACATATAAATATTTATAGAGGAATCTCCCTTTCCAAAGTCATGTTTCCAAATAAATAACTCTAAAGTTAAATTATAAACAATCAAAGCTGCTGTAGAGTATAATGATCTGGAGAAAAAAAGTCTAGAAAAAGAGGCTTGACAAAATGCATAAGTAACCAGCTTCCTCTCTTTCACTAAAGTCAATGCAAATGTCATTGTATGTGTCAGAAATCAAGTTTCTTTCATAATGCTTCTGAAACAGAAAAACTATGGGAAGCCTTATTGTCCTAGATTGGCAAACTGACTTAAATTTATATCAGAAAAAAGCAAGGGACCTAGTGATAGTGAGATATCTCATAAATGAAAATGACAAGTTGTAATGTACAAATCAGAGAAGAAAGGATGAAATTTCACCTTTCCCTGTAATCCCTTAAGATTAACATATGTATGATTTTCCCCTAAACATTACTGAATTAGAGCGGATGAGGTAAACTCTCACCTACTATAATTAACACTTATACAACTCAAATTTGACATAATGAAATTAAGTAACATGCCAGTTAAAATACTCATTATTTTAATGTAACCCTAATGATGTTCCAAATAGTGAAGGTTTTGAACTGGGAGACTAATACCCTCCTCCTGTAACTGTTACAGTGTATAAAAATTATAAGGAGCAAATAAAAATTTGAAACTTTAATTTAAAAACATGCTTCCTCATTAATCATAGACTCACAGAATCATTTAGGTTGGAAAGACCTTTAAGATCATCAAGTCCAACTGTTAACCTAGCACTGCCAAGTCCACCACTAAACCATGTCCCTAAACACCACGTCTACATGTCTCAAATACTTCCAGGGATGGGGACTCCACCACTTCCAGTAAGGAAAGGAATAACTGGGGGTTCCTGTCAATTATTCGGTCAGACTTTCTTTGCTGAGGCCTGAATCCTCTGCTCCTTTGCACTTTTTTCACGCTAGAAGTCCTAGTGACATAGACAGACAGAGTAAGCAAGAGAGAAAGAAGCCTTAAAGTAGTGCAAATGACACAGAAGAATATCTGTTGAAGGCATGTAACAAAATTCTTGAAGATGTTCACAAAAATACTGTTGTCAGTACCACATTTGTGTCTGTCTGTTAGTTGTACTGGAATGATACCTCATGCTTACTGGGCATCATTTCTTTTCTTCTCCACAACATGACTGAGAAAATTAGCCCTCATAGCAAAGACTCATTTTCTTTATGAATTTGGACAAATTATTTTGCTAAATGCCCTGGCACCTATGCCAAAGGTTGTTTTTTAAAAGTCTTATAAGTTAACATCAGTCATCTTTAACAAGGAACACAGGATAATTTCAACCACAGATACTGTTACCAATGAAGTGCTTAACAACAAAAGTTCAAGAAATCCTATGTCCTTATAGTTAAGCCATGTTCTGAAAAAACAATAATCATACATCAGAGTTTAAGAGGGAAAAAAGGCTGTTGCAAAAATCTGAGAATCAGATGATTTTCTTAATGTAAAATCACTGATAATTGGAAGCAGGATCAAAATACAATCAAAATACAAAAAGTGACAATGAAGAAAAAAAGTGTAAATATCTGTTCCTCACAATGCTTATGCTTAGGAAAGTTTTAGCTGTCTTAAGCAAACAAATAAATATGGGAAAAAAAACCTCCCCATCTATACTACTGTGCTAGATAAATGAAATCCAGTCAAGGAGGTATTATAAAAGAACTATGTCCATTGTCATGTATATGAGATTTAGATTAAGATCATAAAGAATGATTACTTAATATTAATATCATAAAGGAAAAAAATTAAAAATCCACAGGAAAAAAGGCATTCCTAACAGTAATTTAAAAACTGTACAGAGAAAAATACATTTATGCCATAATGTAGTGTACTGTACATTAAAAATCCCAAGGAGGACATCTTCACTTAGCAAATCTACATCCCCAGATACATTATTTTATAATGACTGTGGATAAAAGCAAAACCTACTATGCAAAACCCTGATATGCGTGTGTTAAAATCACCTTGAATATACATGTCCCATACCATGCATGTAAATCTTCCTTTATTGGTAGTCAAAAAAAGCCAAACATAATCAGTTTTTCAATATATTTTATCGCTTATAGCTCTGGTTTTTTAAGACAATACAGTGGGGATCTTGCCACTTTGTGAAGAAAAAAGCACTTGCAAAGTTATCATCTAAGGATCAGTTGTGTGATACATTTTCCTACACATTTTCTTTGGAAATTTCTGTAGCAACAATGAACTATGTGCTGTCAAATGTCAGATTTTTAATGATACACATATCTGATATACTAAAATGCTAAAATTGAAGTCTGTGTCTTACTCATTTTTGTCTGAAATTGAAGAAATGAAGGAGTTATACACTCAACAGTCTTCAATTTGTGTGCCCTTGAGAGAGACAGCAGCATGGAAGCTAGACAACTACTCAAAAACCTGGCAGTTTGGGGTGTCATTCTGAATTTCTAGTTTGAGTTGACTACAAGGTCAGAAGCTACTGCAAGGAAAAAAATTATTTTAACAGAATAGCTAATGATATAAGTTCTGACTGATGATTTATGCCTAGATCTCAGGAGGTTTACTGATAAATCTCTAAGAACAAACTTTGACAAGTCAGCCAGCAAGTCAACAGTGATTAAATGCATTCTACTTGACACCATTTCAGGCAAAATTTTGGTGTCAAAGGTTGACTCCTTCTTGTAACACTTTGCATTTCTTTAAGTAATGGCTGTTCCTCCAAATACCTTTTGGCTCTCCTCAGACTACAGACTTTCGTTCTCCTCAGTGATGCCTGAAGAGGAACAGAACTTCTTCTGAGTCACCCAGATATTGTTCAGAATGTAGGAAGGATTTTTTTTACCCCTCCCCTTGAGAAGTGAATGATACCTTGTTAAACATGCATTCCTTAAAAAGTAACACCCTTACTGAAAGGAAATCCCTGATAATTAAATGCTACTTATTCAGGTGAAAAGAAAAAAAAAAACACCACACAAAAACTGTTTTAAATGCCATCTTTCATTGCATTAACTGGAATCTTTTTTCTGGGTTTGTTTTGGTGTGTCTATCTTTGTATGTGCATATATTCTATATCCACATCTACCTAGCAATTTACATTTATGGTAAAACTGCACTCTTGTAAAAATAAAACAAAATAGACAGCATTCAGCATAGGATGCAGGATGAACGGAAACCAATAATGATGTAACAGTGAACTTATTTTCAATACCACTTATTTATTCAGGTTTTGTAGCTTGGGGATTTACAAAGCCCCTGTTAGTAAATAATTCATGATTCTCATTAGAATTCTTTCTGTATTTTTGTATCGTAGGCAAAAATATAATTTGCAGATTGCAAACAATGGATAAAGGTCACGTTTGCACCAATGCTATCAGCTTTTTTTTTCCTCTGTCTTGGGGTACAAGTGTAACAAAGATAACACTGGCTATTCCCTGAAAGAATATATTGTTGAGCTTTCTTTAATAATAGCCATACAAAATGCCAGTGTTATATAAGATATGCCATCGTGTGCATTTCTAGGTATACAGAAAACCAGCTATTTCCATTTCATGTAGTACACATTTTCATAAAGGAAAAAAAAAATGTTCCGGTTGCTTTTCTTCTGATGCTAATAGCATATAACGTTTCAGAAAAATCTTAATACTAAGGATATGAAGGTAAGTAGAAAATGAAGCAAGAATCAACGTGGGGCTACTAAAGGCAGTTTATAGCAATTATACTGACATAATACTTCTTGTGTAATTAGATAATACTCTTCTAGAGAAAAGAAAGGTAGTACATTACACTTACCTGGAGTTCAAGAGAGATTATGACACTCTGCCACCAGAAACAAATGGCATGTGTGTTGGAGAAATTGGGATTAGTGCAGTAGAACTGACAAAATATTGAAAAGTGTAGCAGGCTTATCCATGACTTCTTTCAAGATCAAAATTGGAATTGATCTGATTAGATACCGTCTTAACGACTGCCCAAGTAATAAGAGCACACTGATGAAATACATTTGTCACTAAGTTGTTAGAAACAGAAAGAAGAGTTGGGATGCCCATCTTGAAAGAACTGGGCAACCTAGATCAGCAGAGTAACAAAAATAGGACTTACAGTCAAACATGACTGCAGTGCAATTTCTGCCATAATTATAAAACTAAATAAGAAATAAGCAGAAAAAAGCATATCTGCATATAGAAAATGAACCACTTTCAGGGCTGAGTATACTGGAAAAGAATTCAACAAAACACTTCCTTGCTCTGAGGGGGGAAAAGTTAATAATAGTGCTGATAATATATTCATTGAGACAAAATTGAATGCAACTTATATTGCTACTGCTTGTATATCTTGAACTAAGGCAATAGCTTATTCTAAATGAATAAACAGATGCAATCAGTTTTATGAAAAGCCACTGCTTTCCTGCCTTGCTGAAAGATTTAAGTATAGCTTAAACAAATGTCATGGAAAACTGGGTTGTACTCTCATTCTTAATAATATATGATTTATCACCAACTTTTTGTGTATGTGTTTTGTTTTGTTCTTCCGATGAGCAGCAAGGCTTTCCTTTATCTGGTGCTCTTTGCAAAAGGTGCCAGCAGAATATTAAATTTGCTGGTGATTTTTTTAAAATACAGCTGAGAAACACCCATCCATATAAAAACTCTCAGGATTGGCTACATTTAAAAGCTATCTGTATCCCTTAGAAATGACAGATTTTATTCTTTATTTTGGAGAAAAGCAATATAAACAGGCTTAAAAAAATCAACCAACCAAACCACCATATTTGTGCCCAAGAAAGTTATTCTGGTGGAAACATTGTAAAAGGCACTAATACAAATATGTCCTTAAAGCCCAGTAAATGCAGTGACATAGAAAATGTGTGTGGACAGAAATATGAGGAAGGACACATTAAGGACAGGGGCTGCACGCACATACTTTCTTGGAGACTCCAGCAGCTCATTGTCTATAAAGACGTCAGAACCCAACCCTAGAAGACAGACACATGGGGTTCATACCTCCTCTGTCTTCAATGTGTGTATGCAGTCTTCTGAAATCATGACACAAAATAGCATACCGGCTTTTTAGTATGGGACATATATAAATGTGTAACAGTGATGGGGAAATCCTTGGCATTGGTTAATCAGGCTTTAGAACAGAACAATCCACAGGGATAACAAGTTAGTGGGGTTAGTCAACAAATTTTTCAGAGTAGTAACCACATGTCAGCAAAATAAAAAAGCAGCCCACTACTGTTACTACTTTATATTGTCCAAATTATTGATTTCTCACCAATGTCAACATTTCCATAGGCTACCGACAGAATTAATGAGGCAAAGCGTACACTGAAAGGAAGATGAAAATCTTACTGTCAGAATAGGGAAGATGACAAAACTGCACGTTTGGATGAGGGGATGGAGGTTGTCTCACTACAGGAATTTTGCATAAAGTGGCTATTTTAAGTCAAATTGCAGCAGGGAAGGGGGGGGGGGGGGGGACCAGCAATGACTTTTGAGGATTCTTAGTCCATGATATTGCTTAAAAATAGCTAACGGAGGAAAACAACCATACCCTTGACTAAAACTTTTTCTCTTCGTTATGTTTTGGCAAGTACTTAGTAAAAATGCTGTTCAAGCTGAATATATATATCCAATTCCATTATTTTAAAAAATCTTAAAATAACTCTGTATCAGGTAATACTTAAAACTCACTGTTCTATACTCTTCTGCATTCTGACCAAAAGACAGAAAGACAAGGAAAAAGCAGAGAGGAGAAAATGATAGGAAGAAGAAAGATGAAATGAAGGTTCAGCTTGTCTTTTCATCTTGATTAACCTGTACATTGGAGGTCTTTACTCTTCATTAGTCCTCAAGAATCTTCACAGTGTAGACATCATACATTTTTTACTTTAGTAAGGTTTGTAACATTTTTTCAGTTGACATTCTGCTAAGCAATTGAGGAAACTATTTATTGGTTTGTAGCAAAAATCATTAGATAATTGTATCCAGAGAATATTTATCTCCAGTCAACTATCAAAATGGAAGAATATATTGAATGTGGTTCTGCAGTCTGTCCTGGTTCTACTGCAGTTCATTTTTACGTTAATGATCATTTAAGTAAATCTGCATATGACCCAAAGTCAGGAGCATGCTGGAGGACAAAATAAGAATTCAAATTGATCTTGGCCAATTAGAGAAGTGATCTGAAAAGATACCAAAAATTTGTATTAATACAAATGTATGCTATAACATGTAGGAAAAATAAATTGCACAACTGTGAACTAGGGTACAGTTGGATGCATCACATTGCTTCAGCAGAGGACCTTGGCTTACAGTGGACAAAAGAGGAATACGTATGAATAATGTTCTCATGCTGCAACAAAAAGAAATCAAATGCTCTGCTGGAACGCATGGAGGTTTGAAAGGTAAATGAATCTTTGCACTTTACTCATCTGAAATACTGTACCCAGTTTCAAACACTGTGCCTCAAGAAAGATGAAGTGCTGCAAGCCAAGGCAAATGGATGCAGAAAAGAAGAGAAAGATCAGAGATCTAGAAAACATGACTTACAAAAGAAGAGAGGAAGAACTAGCTTCAAGTACATAAAGGGTCATTGCAAATAGGATAGGAATAATCTGCATAAATCAGTAAGTAACAGACTTTTAAGTGTAGCAAGAAAGATTCATGTTAGGCATTAGGAAAAACTTTCAACAGCTGAGGTAGCAAAGCTGTAGAACAGATGGGAGAGGCTGTGTTCTGCTCAAAGAAAAAGATAAAAATCTGTGATGAAAGATGAAGGTTTAGTGATGCTGCTGTAAGGAGCAAAGGAATTGGATTAACTTTCAAGATCCCACCCAACTCTAGGTTTTTTTATGGGTTTTAGGCATGTTAAGAGACACCAAAAACAATTAATCAAATTTAACAAACAAGAAAGCTCCACTGTAACTAAAAACTTGAGTGTATACAGAATTTTCAAAATGCAATTAGGCATTTTAATCCACTTTATACATGTATTAAAGCAAACCCAATGCATTTACAGTAGTGAAAAAGAAATAGGGAATCAATTCCAATTTTATTTTATATAAGTTTGCACTACACTAAGTCAGTATGAACTTAATTTTCTTGGGAATTTGTTTAAGAAAAAAGGCTATAATAGCCCCAACACAATCATCATATTTGTTACAACCTATTTGGACATTTTTCAGAATTTTCATCGTTGACATGACAGACTATAATATTTTTTCATGCCATTAAATGCTGTAGGGATAATAGGCATTAACTATAAATTCTTGAAAAAAGTCCTGAACTTTATCATGCCAGCTGAGCTATCCCTTCTTTACTATACCCATTTACTAAAAATTCCAACTTCAGAGTTGGAGAGAAAATGTGTTTGTAATAGCAATTTGTATATTTTTCAAAAAAAAAAAAAAAAATTTTCCCACTAAACCTAGACTCATTACGATATATTTGATCCTCACATTTCAGTTAAATATAGGCAGGTTTCAACAGACATTGGTCAACAATTCTAAAAATCGTATCCTCAACCACATGTTTGAGGAACAGATTTTTTCAAAAACTTGTGAGATCATGAATCCAACTTTACACCTTCTAAAAAAGCATTCATTTACTTCTCTGGACTCCTGACTGATGACATTTTTAGAAATGCATTTTCAAAGATAATAATTTTACTGTTCAACTATCCCACAATAAAAAGCTACAGGCACTGCATCCAGTCTACATCTTTGGGGTGGGACATGAAGCACTTCCTTCTCCTCCAGTCTAACTGTTTCTCTCTGCTGTGATGAAGCATAACGTTGGTATAAAACCTTCCTTCTGATATTCTGGTTTCTATGCAAAATAAGCCATGTAACACTCAGCAGAATGGGTTGATACCCTCTATCAGCTCTCCTAATCCGGACAATCATGTGGATTAGGATTTGTGAGACCCACTAAGAACAGCATCAACTCCAAAACAGAGATACAGTAACCCACTGACTGGCAGAATATACAAGCATGTGTAGCAATATAAGAAAATAACGAATACTCACAGATTCTTTCCAGCTATCAATTACAGTGTCCTTTTCTTAATTAAAAATGTGTGGATTTTTTTTCATGTATAAAACCCTCCTGCACGTTGCAAACTACTAAATCTTTATTCTAGTCCATTTCTCCATAGAGATCTGTATAGGAATTCCTTATACGCTCACTTGTCCCTCGGCAGGATAAGTCTCTTTCCATTACAAAAATGACTGACCTAAATCACATTAAAATCTTCTTTTTTTTGTTAGGTACTTATGCAAAAGAAGCTGAACACTCTCCTCTCCTGTAGGCCTGTTTTGTTGTTGTTTCTACCTTTTAAAGAAGTATTATAAAACACTGTCTCTACAAAACTTTCGCTTTACTGTACAAAGTCTGAATCATGATTAACCTTGCCTTTGAAGTACAAGGCACATTTAGAATAAAAGACAGGAAGACATTAAAGAAAAGAAAGATGTCTCTTTTTAAGGTGAAAAAGATAATACCACCATCTTTATGTGTTATCATCCATGCTTTCTATCAAGTGCTTGCACTTGTTGAATACTTTCAAGATTTCATAGCATTCCAGAAGGGAATTAAATATTATTTCTGTTTTAATAGTAAGAAAAAGTGGGCATAAGGAAGTAAACTGACTTGCTTTAGACTACACAGCAAATTGTAGAGCTAGGGTTAAAACTCAAACCAGTTGGCTAGAGTTATTGGGAAAAATAAATCATCAGAAGTGTAAACTTAACAAAACTGAATATTTTCCATGGGTAAGGACTAATTTCAATTAATTTCCTGCTGGAACAGCCTGTCGTTTTCTTTTAAAATTATCCGGCATCATAGAATGATAGAACTGCCCAGATTGGAAGGGCCTTCAAAAAATCATCTAGTCCTACCTTTTCTGGGAAAGGGAGTTAGATGAGATTATCTAGCATCCTGTCCAATCCCATCTTGAAAACCTCCAGTGATGGAGACTCTACCATGTCTCTAGGAGATTGTTCTAGTGAATGATTGTTCTTACTGTAAAAAAATTCTTCCTTATGGTGATGTTCTATTTCATCTTTTTTTTTTTAAAATTAATAATTACGCATTTGTTCATTCAAAGCATGCTTTTTCAAATAAGTTAAAATGTATGCTATTTAAATTACTAGAAATGTAAAGAGATCTGAAGTGAAAAATAATTTCTAAACTTTTCAAAGCAAAGGGGTTTCAATTGACTTCCTATACTTACTTTTCCATGCTAAATTTTGGAAGTTGTTCATTTTTCTTTTTCTTTCTAAATTCTAATTCAGCAAAAGCAAAATTTTAAGTCTCAAATTCTCACAAAAGAGGAAAATTATTTGTGGAATATTTGTAGCCAGCAATTGATGTGACTTTAGGGCTACGTACTTTTGGACACTTAAACATGAATCTACATTTTTTGGTTAAAGAAAGGAACAAGCAAGACTTTCAACTGAGGTTGCTTTTTGAAGTGGTCAGGTTATTTGGTTGCATGTATACTTGCCATGTTCCACAGGCTTGTTGCCATGATGGTTTAAGGATATTGGTTAGATAAAGTTTATAAAAAAAATTTGTTCTCTCTTATAAAACTAACCAATTTGGAAAAAATTTATATACTCTTTGGAACACAAAAATACAAAAACTTGTGCAATACACTTTGCATATTAGTGTTCTGTCACACAAACATGTCAGTTAAGAGCAAGAAGTCAAGTGCACCAAACATTTCAGCGATGAAAAATTACTTGTTTTCCCTTATCAGTACTTCACATGTCCTAGTGCTTCAATTGTACAGTAAAATTAGACTTTAACTGTACTAAGATAATGACAAGTATAGCTGCATTTGAACTGCTTTATTGTAGTTCCTTTTAGCTAAGAAGGAACTTTGAAAGCAAATTATAAGAGGTAATGGTTGCAGTATACTTATTGATTTGGTAGCCACACACTTCTTCAGTCATAACTAATAGTGGAAGTCACTGACAGTTGTTGTGCTAAGGATTTACAGTTGAAATCGCCAATGGAAGTCACATCAGGTAAGCGAAGCTGCTCACAGTCACAATGGTTAAGTCCTAAAAGAGAAGTGTCACCAGTCTCCTGGATCAACTCAGAACAAGCACTGCAAACATAAACTGGATATAAACAATACTGTTAAGGAGGGTTGCTTAAAGTTGCCGTAAGTGTTTTCTGTATCAGGACTTGAAGGATACCTCAGAAAATAAGTATGGCTTGCATATCAAAAATAAGTTAAAAACTTGCCAGAACCTTCTCCTTGCATAAAGATGCTTGACTGGATATAAAAATCCATGAGCGCTGTAATGCAGTCACTACTATGCAAAGCAAAAAAAAAAAAAAACCACAAAGATTATTTTTAATAATTTAGTTTCTAACAGTAAACAGCCAGCTATTTTGGGGAAAAAAAACACACAAAAGCCTAACCTTTAGCACAGCAAAGTCAAGAGGAAAACTGCACGACCAAAAAACACAAGAGGGGGACATGGACGTTTAAATACATGACTATGTGAGTTAGCTTTTCATGCATATAAAACAAGACTAACACTGTATCTGAGTGCATCAACAGCACATCAACAAGAGCAAACTGCAGCTGTGGATTCGCTCCATCATTTCTTGTTTCTTAAAACTTCCCTGAAGCACATAAGTTTCTAGCATACCTTCCATAGTTAGCAGTATGCACGTTCCATTTTATTATGTCTTCGACTATTTAATATTTTAGAATGTGGTCAATGTTTTTCTAAAACATTTCCTAAAACAGAATATATTTACATGCATGAATACATTCTAAAAAGACATTTAACTTCCCACAAGATAGGCCTAGGATTTTTAAAGGTTTTGTTTATAATAGTGGATTAACTTCAAGTATGTACATGGAAAAAGCCCTAGTATTCAGAAACAAGAATTTATCCAAGTGAATAGGTCTACTCTTTAGCTTCAGGGACACTCATTTTTATCCCACGGAAGATTTGAATATTTTTGATTTTTAAATATGTCTTCATAGCTCCTGTTGTGCATATCTTCTACTTGTAAAAAGAACTTTTAAAGGCACCTGCGTATGTATTATCATTTTTCAGCAGTAATTAGGACAGAATGAGAATGCCTCAAAGACCACCCAGAGTATTTAGTTAAACTGTCAGTCAAGATTTTTTTAAAGGTCCCTCTAGTGGAGGTAAAATATTGCAGTTATGGTCCACTTTTCAAAGTCAAACCTTTGTACAAGAACAAAACTAGTAAGGTCAGTTGAAAGTCAATGCAAATTCTCACCATATGGGATATATATACATGTTTTTCAAGAAAGGTGTGTTATTCCTGCACAAACATTCACAATAGAAGGAAGATAAAAGTATTTGAGCACTACAGGATTTTAGATGTATATCAGTGTTCTGATAATTTGGAACTTAAATTATATATGTTTCTGGCACATTCTGAACTATTGAATACATTTCAATTCTAACCAATATATGCTAAAGTACTATGCTATCATTCTTTGTAAGTATATCTAAAGAACAAACAAGAGTATATATTGTTCCAAATTTTTGCCTGAATTGTTCTGAATGAATAATTTCAAAGAACGTCCTCCCCCAACACGATATTCTGAAAGTGAAGACTGTATAGAATCTAAAGCCCTAGATTTACATTAAAATAATAGAGTCTGATTCTCTATTTAATACCTCTGATCATGTCATTGGTAAGAAGGCATAATGATATTCATAGTGTTGCTCTTGCTAATAACAATGTTGATGTACAACAAAACAGATATGCTGCTGATTGTCTCTCACTAGTAACTTAATCATTAGACATGTTGGACTAGTTTCTGACCAGCTACTAATGTGGAGCAAAGCAAGCAGCTTTATAATAATAACCATGTGTAGGCTTGTCTGAATTTACTAAATTGAAAGTATTCCAAATAAGCCGGTTCTTCATGATACATAAAAATTCTAGAAAAAAATGGGTAAGATATAAAACCTTTCTTCAGATAACCATCAAAGATAAATTATGCAAATTTGTCTTTGTCAGAAGGTAGGACGACTGGCAAATTGTGCGAATTCACTTATTCCCAATCATGTTTCTTAAATATACAACAGAGGTATCTTCATTCAAATGGAAGTTTAAAATTTTATACTGTGATCTGCCAATGTGTGCGTGTCTGAATTCTGAGTATGCATCTCAAATATCCTTTACCATAGTTTTGAACTCTGACTTGCAGTTCTGCTTTGGTTAAATGTAGGCTAAACAATAAATTGTGACTCTATATTATAATTAACCGATAGCCAGCTATAAAATTTCTTCTAAAAATGCTAATTCATAAATTAAATAAAAAGTAAACTGCTACATGATAGTCTTTCAAAACTAAGAAGAAATTAATGTATCAGAAAGGAAAAATGTATGTTGAACTACAGTTGAGCTGTCTAAGGATCTGGGGTTTGGGGGTTTTGTTGGCTTTTTTGTTTTCCTTTCTTAAGTCTAGAGTGCTTCAGAATTCTGTTATTAGAAAAAATATATTGTTTATAGTTGGCCCAGATTCCAAAGTTGAATGAGAACTGACCCAAAACTAAAAGAAATAGGAAATGAAGACGAATCTTACAAGAAAAACAATATCGAAGAAAGAACACATTTCGGGTTGTATGCGGTATGACACTTTGGTGACAAAGTTGATTTTTCTTTTTTTTTAGTTCAAATTGAAGGTTATTGTGGTTCTTCTGTGAAATATAAGGTATGGCAATAAAGACTGCACAAGACAATAGTGTTACAGTTTCAAATTTGATTTGCTTTTTTTCTATGAAATCTAGTTTACTTCACTGAAACTCTGGCTCAGGTACACATACTAAGAATATCAGAAATGAAGTAAAAATGCCTACTGTCTCCTTTTGCTCCTTGATGAATGACATCATGGAAACTTCACTCTTCACTAGTGGGAAGAAATACACCTTATAACAAACAACTGGTTCGTGCTCTGTGCACTGGACCTGAAGCTAAGCTGCCCAGGAATTAACTGAAACCTGAGCAGAATGTACAGTGTTAACATGTGGTCATAGGTGGGTTTTACTTTTTTTTCCACTTTAGCAGAAAAAAGGAATTTTCATACACTGTATATCATGCCAGTCATTTTTCATCAAAAATGTTATTGGGAGAAAAAAAAAATCAATTATATCTTACCTACTCACCTTGAAATGTCACTTGGAATTTAGAAATATAGAACATAACTGAGTAATTCCAAATGACTTCAGACACTGAGATTAATAATAATCATAGTATCTCCCTGCAAAATATGGAGTCATTACAGAAGAGGATTATGAAGTTCTTATTAAAATACATAGATACCATGGTTTTAGCTTCACTGTAATTTACTTAGTCAGTTGTCAGACTTCAAGACTATCCTTTCAGCACATCCTCCCTCCTTCTACTTATTAAAGAAAATGAGAGTCTACATAAAGAGCAACCTGGTCTGCAAAGATTTGGTTTTACATTTCTGCCTCCAGGCAAATGCAACTCATAAGTTACCTCCTTGATATTCATATGTCACCTTAAATAGACGGACTCGTGTCATGGTTTAACCCCAGCCACCAACTAAGTACCATGTAGCTGCTCGCTCATTCCTCCTCACCCCCAGTGGGATGGG
>NW_009609564.1:0-1203 GCF_000690535.1 Cariama cristata
CCCTAACCCTCACCCTAACCCCTAACCCTCACCCTAACCCGTAACCCTAACCCCAGTCCTAACCCCATCCCCTAACCCTACACCCTAGTGTCCTAACCCCTTTACCCTAATGCCCTAACCCCTAACCCTAACCCCTATCCTAACCCCAACCCCTAACCCTAACCCTAATCTCTAACCCCTACCCTAGCACCTAACCCTAAACCTTAAACCATAACCCTAATCCTAACTCTAAACTCTAACCCCTAACCCTAATGCCTTAACCCCAACCCTAACCCGAACCACTATACTGTAACCTGAACCGCAGTCCCAGGCCTAACGGGAAGCCTGAATCTGAATCGTAGTGGTCTAAGCCTTAGTCCTTAACCCCTAAACCCCTAATGTCCCACCTCGTGTGCGGTGTGAACTCCTTCTGTGGGTGTAGGTGCAGTGCTTGGTCTGAATTTAGTGGGTTTTGGGGTACTTCTGGGTTTTAGTTCGTATCTGTGGACTAATATGGCCACCTTTCGGTTTCCAACATGGCGGTTCTGGATGTTATCGGTGAAGTTCCAGGTCGTAGTTCACCTTAAAAGTCGATTTTTCGCCTTAAGAATGCATTTCCGGTAAAATGGCCGGCGCTTCCGGGTTTTCTTGAGGACTTCCGTACCATAGAGACTTATTGCTGGGTCATAGAGACAAAGTTCCAGTCAAAACTCTATGACCCGGAAATAATTCTTTATGGTACGGAAGTGCTCCAGCGCTCCCGGAAGACTGGAAGTCTTGTGGCGTCGCTGGATGTCCATCTCGGTGGTACGGAAGTCCTTTGGGGTTGGGCTGGAATTGGCTCGGCGATCTTTTTTTTTAACCCTTTTGTGGCCGTGTGGATTTTTATTGAATGTGGAGGGTTGGGTTTTTTTTTTAATTCTATGGTTTGTTGTGTGGAGGTTTTATTTCTGTAACGGGATTGTGCGGATGGTGGTGTGGGGTGGGTTGGTCTGTGGTGGTTTTATTGATTCAGGTGAGGATCAGGTGTTCTTTGATGGGGTGGAAGAGAAATTTTATGTTGTTTGCATAATTTAGTGGTTTCTTTGTGTATCCAGCATTCCATTTTTATTGTGCTGGGGGTGGGGGGGGCTGGCTGGTTTGTTTTGTGTGGGGAGCTTAGGGTGTTTGGGTCTTGGTGTTGTGGTTGAAAGCCATTTGTGGATTAACAGGGTATGAGGGGAA
>NW_009609564.1:1763-2559 GCF_000690535.1 Cariama cristata
GACTGCCCGGCTCCATATTTCCCTTATATTCCCGCTCCTACTGAATGGACACCCGCTACCGCCTCACGACCGTCAGTGATTTGTTCAGACATCGTTTATGCCCGAGAAGTCTCCTCCCTGCTTTTATAACTACTCAAAAACCCTAACACATTTTTTTTTCTATTATAGAGCCAGGCACACAGACATCTCCATTTCACAGCTCCGCAGCTACATTTACCTAGAGCTATCGACAACTTCCCCGCAGAGGCTTACCTCCGTTTAAATGACCACATGCGGCCATTATTTCTCATTCTAGTCCTATGTGATGCCTATCGAGGCCAGAAAAAAAAGTGGGTTCTATTCAAATGGCTCTAATTACCCACGGTCATTAAATAAGCCTGCTTAGCATTGTCCTTTTGCAACCCTTTTCAGCTGCTACAATTTCCAAGAGCAGCCTCGTATGGCCTATTCATGTCTTTTATTTCAAAAATAAGGAAAGCACACTGCTTCTTTCCATGGATCCATTCCAGACTCTGACACGCTTCTCTAACAGCATTCCTCACAGCTCAACTCCATAGCATACTTGCACTACAAAGATTCAAAAAACCAACACTTACTGCCTCATCGATCCGATCGCTACTACTATGGCATTCCTTCTCTTTTCACTCATTACTAATAGCAAAACATGGACACTCTAAACATTCAACGTGACCATTAGAAAAATGGCAACTATTTAGGGCATGCGTTTCTCTGCCGAGAACCTAGCCTTTTACGCGCTTCTCATGGTTATTAGATATTCCATCTATTGCTTTACAAG
>NW_009609565.1:0-539 GCF_000690535.1 Cariama cristata
TGTGTGTATATATATCTCTCTATATGTATACAAAAGGCTGATACTAGCCTTGTAGGTAGAAGTTCCCTGATAGCTATTTTAGGTGTGTTGTTGCTAGTTCTGTTGTTGTTTCTGTTGTGATTTGTATCTTAGGAGAGCTGCGACTACACTGTGTTTGATGTTGATGATTCAATTTACTGACCAGTTGTTCTGTTTGGCATTCTCCTGAAGCTCTGGGACTATTGGGATAGTGAGGAAATTGCTATGTTATTATTTTCTCAGAACATCTGCAAGTTTGGAGATAGAAGGTTACATGCATGACCCCTAACTGCTTAAAATCCGGAAAGTTAATAAATAGCACAAGGAATTAGTTCTGATAATGTTGTTATTTTCAAAGTAAACGCCTAAAGGAGCACCTCTTAGTTCAGGTGCTGAGTTTTCTCCTCTGGACTATTCTGAAGTGCAGGCTACAGTAACTGTGGATTTGTAGCAGAGTTATACTTTGTTATAAAAGAGCCAAGTACTGAGCCTACCTGGTGTTCTTGATGAATTTCACTCTT
>NW_009609565.1:550-3318 GCF_000690535.1 Cariama cristata
GGTTTTATATAGTCAGATCAGCTGAAAGGAAAGCGGGCAGAATTCCAACCCCAATCATGGGACTGACCTGCTGATCTCCCTTTTTGTAGGCAAAATCCCAAGAGAATAGATGTGGGGAGATGCTTTGTAATTTATCTCATGCCAGTGAAGCAGGCTAGGTGGTACCAAGCCCTCTATTTGTGTTTGTAAGGCTGTGATTCCTCAGCCACAGTGTTTACATTGGCTCCAGTTGCTCGCTAATGCAATGCAGAAAGCCACATGCCTGTGTGATAAGCCAGAGGAGTTCTGGAGATTTTGCAGCTGGGCAGGACATTTCAGTTTGAAGCTTAATTGGAGGTGGAACACTTGAGTGCAGTGGCTATCTGTGATTGCTGTGTTGAAGGAGGAAAAACTAAGTTTGTTTGGAGCAACTCTGCAGGATGCTGAATAGCTTCTGAACTTAGAGCTGCTGGGAGGGAAGAGCACCAGGGCATCTCCCAACATACAGCTCTTTCGAAGTGGAAAACATCAGTGGCAATCTTGAGCAGGGTTATGCCTTTTGCATTCAGTTCCTGGCAGCATGCTGCTGTACCTCTGTCAGGAGGCAAAAGGGGCACTGCAGCAGTACAGTAGCAGTGGTGCAGCCGTGTCCCAGCTTCATGCTGCACGGTGATGTAGCTGGTGCCCCAGGGAGCTGGCTGCACCCTGGGGAGTCCGATTCTGCAGCTCTCTGACAGCAGCGGGGTTCATCGCCTGGAGAAATTACCCAGCTGAGAACTTGCTTTTTCCACTGTCATTTCTCCATGGCAGAGAAATAAGCAAGGTTTCAGCAGTAGTACTAATTAACAGGAGTTGTAAATCATTTCATGTGCTTGTAATTAGAGATCTCGGTTCTGTGTGGAATTTCCTGTCTGAATATGAAGGGGTTGAATAGAATTGGCAGTGTAAAACAGCAGGTGAAAATGCTGGCAGGAGCAGACAGCAAGTAAGAATGAGAAAATTCTTGATGCCCAAATGCATGGATTTGCTTGTTTCTCCCTTACTGTGATATCATCTGAAACCTAGGAAAGGCTCAGAGGATCACTCGACTACACAGCACAGGAATGGCAAAAGTGATGATGAATGCCTTTAGGGGATCAGTGGTAGAGTCATCTTCGCCGAGAACAGTGTGGGATAAAATGGGAAGCAAGTTTGTTAAAAATAAGAAGAATGTAGGAATCATTTAAGCAAATCCTCCAATTTCTATGTTGACAAGTTATTTTTTTGTGCCCACTGAGAAACTTTTTGTGATTACTTTTAATGTCTGTTTTTATCAGAACTTCTGCCTCCTTTATTCTTTTATTCTTGCACAATGTTAGGGAAAAAATGTAAGACTTTCTGCTCTTTCAAGCCAGAAATGAACAGAGTTGGATGACAGTACTGTAGGGAGATTGCTGATGTATGTCTTTACTTCAGCATCTCCATTTTCTAGCTGATCTACCTTTGATCAAACCAAATAATGCTGGAGCACAGATATGGCATGAATCTTGCATAATGAGCTTGTTCATCTGTTATTAGAAGCAATTTGGTCTTAATTGTCCTTACGTTTGACAGATGAGACCAAAATCCTCTGCCTCATCTTAGAATAGATATAAACTGGTATTTGCAACATGACCATGCTTGTTACACGAGAGGAAGAGGAGACTTCATGCTACTGTCTTCATTCTGATCTTGGTTACCAAGAATGAGAATTGTGATCCTGGGTTTTGTGACGTGGATGTCAGTCTAATTTACTTGTTGTAAACTTCCTAGTGGTGTTGCAGTGAATCTCATGGAGACTGATTTAAATTAATAAGGTTCAATTTTTAAAAACTATTTAAAGTGCCTAGGACCTGTTGTGAAGGAATCCAGATCTGGGTTTGGCACCTAAAACCGCTTTCAAAATACTCAGATCCCTGCTCTTCCTATTATGGTGCCACAAAATTTTCAAATAGCTGCAGCTCAGTGTGCTCCTCTCCAAATCTAGCCATTTAGTTTAGTGCCTAAAAGAAGAGTAGAGATCCTGTCAGCATATGTCCTTGTAGCTCTGTCCTCGTGCACCTTAGAGGCTTTGTAGAAATCATGCCATTTAAGTGCAGATTTTAGTCACCAATTTATTGAAACTGGTGTATTTTCACGTGTGGACATTTCAGAGAGCTTTAAACATGATTCACTTAAGATCATAGGAATGGAAGCTATTTCCCAGGACACTAGTGTAAATGTATTCGTGACCATTTCATATCCATATGTTCCTGTACCAGTATTGTCTTCCAAATAGCTTTTTGCCCTGTCCAGTGTAAGCCTTTAATATATTTATACAATGTAATTATATCTCTCTCTTTTCGTTTGCTAAACTGAATGAGACAAGCTCTTTAGTATTCTGGTTCTCCATTCTCCTCCTCATCATAGCAAGCCCTTCTCAGATCATGTTTCTGTTTGAATTAATGTTTCTTGGATGTGGTGACCAAAACTGTGCGCAGACTGAGGTCTCACCATAGCCTGATATCAAGATATTATTGTTTCCCAATCTTCTGGAATTCTGTCCTTGATACATCCCAGGATCTTATTTGCTTTTGTGCTAGTGCATCAGGCAAGTACCATTTCACTATATTCAAGTTGACTATCAATATCCTGGGTCACTTTCTGTCATACATAATTGATGCATTCCTTCATTATAACAAATGTATCTCTCCTTAAATGCCGGATTGTGAACTTTATATTGTTTATTAAATTTCATCTCATTTCTGTTACTCCAGTCCTCAAGATGAACC
>NW_009609565.1:3349-16185 GCF_000690535.1 Cariama cristata
TTCAGTATGATGTTCAAAACTTCCTTTATATACCCAGTTCCTCCTAATTGTGTGCGTTCAACAAATATCATTAGCATGTTCATTTCTGTGCCATGATAATTATTTAAAAATATGGATAAACATACCATGTAGTCTTAATCAAGAAATTCTACTTGTGGCTGTTCTAACCTAATATTTCTCTTAAAACTCGATGGCTATCTTCTTTTTAGCTTGATTTTTACTTGTGTCTTAATACTGGTGACGGTCTCCATTTTAACTCCTTCCCAGGTGGCATCACATTAAATGCCTTTTCAAATACAGACAGATCAATTTTTTTCCAGAAAATCTGTTGTCAATGAAATCTGTTCGGTTTGGCTGGAACAAAGTACCTGTTTTAAAGTTAGCTTCCATCCCCTTTTTTATCTTATGCTTTTCACTTTTTCCTTCCAAAGTCTTGTACGCTATTGCAGTCAGACTACAGCCTTGTGTTTTCCAAAGTAATTTTTACCTCTTATACTTACTTTATATGTTCTTCTCCAGCTATATGGTACAATCTCCATCTGAACTAATTCCTTTAAAATCCTCATGATGAAAGCTGTAATTACATATGTCAGTTCTTTCAGAGTTTAGGAAAGGAGCTTATCAGACCTCCTGATCTGAGCACAGTAACCTCTCCAAAATGTTTTCTTACCTCACTAATGTTAATTTCCATTTCCACTCCCTTCTTTTGGTTATCTAGCCTGCCTCATGTGCCCTTAGCACTATGCTCTGCGTCATCATTCTTATTAAAGAGCAGTGGCAAAATTTTCATTAGCTTTGGCACAATGTCTAGATGTGTAAATATTTAATTATCACCACAGCCCCACTTCCTTGCTCTTTATATATGCATATATGTGGTTTGCTGTAGCTCCAGTATGTAATATTACCACCAAAGATTACTTCTCAGAAAGGCAGGGCTCACTGACACACAGCTTTCCGGGTTGACTAGTCCTGTGTTGGCTTTATTGAGCTTTGTTCTTCAATAAGAGTTCTAGTTGCAGGGGAGAATTAAACAGCCAGACTTGACAAAATAAGTAATCTCTGTAACAAACAAAAATAGCCTTCATTTTGGTGGCTGAAACATTAGTCCAGGGATGAAGATAAACCTGCTTTGAAAATCAAAAGAATAGGGCAGGATCCTCTTCTGTCAGGTTTACATGCTGATTAGTGCATGCATAACGTAACTAACATTTGGGAGTGAAGGGAAGAAATGAATCTTCAGCACTTCCATTAGTGCAGTGGCACAACCACATTACTGCATCTGTGTACTGTGGTCAGGTGAGGAACATGAGGAGAGGAGCTGGGCAGGGGCGCCCAATGACGGGGAGAGGGGCTCCATGCGGATGAGGTGTCGATGTGCCAAGGTGCTGTGAATGTGGTCAGGAGGCCCTTTTTGTTCTTCCTCCACTTCTTTTCCACTCCTTACTGCCTTCTGCTTCACCATGCCTGAAGATACAGGACCTGTCTCCACAGCATCCTGTGCTTGGCTCCTCATAGCAGAGTATGGGAACAGGAGAGGGGTTGGGGCCAGGGTCCGTTTCCACCACAGAGAGGGGAGAAGGAAAGCTAAAAGGAAGACAAAAAGAGCAGGAACTGGAGACTTTCTGGTCCTCCTGCTGTTAAGGGTGTGGGAACCGCTGTTTGCAGGAGAACCTCCCACACTGTTGGCAGGACTGGGGCAGGGACCAGAGAGCTGCGGCAGGCAGGAATCGGCTGTTGGAGGCAGGGCAAACAATCTCCGTCTCTGGCACAGGCCAGCCAGCAATCTGCCATGCTTGGTGGTCCGGTACAGTTGGCTGCCATTTGCTTTTTGCTGGCTTTACATATGCAGACACAAGCATATGCACTGGCACAGAAGAGGCATAAACTCACTGAGCAGAGACTGTGAGATTATGAGCTCTGTGGATGCAGCTGCCTGCAAGAATCTCCTCGCTGGTTGAAATCTCAATGTGGATAGCATTTCAGAAGATAGGTGCCTGTAATAGACATCTTTTGGCTCCAGCCCTAGGGTTTGTTGCTCGTTTTCACAAACACGGTAATTACTAAGTGCACTGTTTCCTGAAACATCCTAGGGCAGATTTTGGAGCAATGGAATAATTTAATGTATGAGCAGCATAAACAGATAAATTAACACTGAGCTGTCTTCCATGCTTTATACCAAAAGTGAGAAGTGTAGGACAAGAGGAGATCAGTGGTTACTAACAAAAGGTAACATAATATAAAATGAACATATTGAAGTAGGTGTTTTGGCAAGCAGCTGTTTTGACTATTATCAATGAAATGCAGATAATGTGCAAGCTTAGACTTACCACTTTCCCAGGTTTCAGGTTATGGTAAAACAGACCTTTAAAAGTCTTGGTTTTCTGGCAACATGAAGAGGATGGCTCTCTGCAGCAACACCGACATGGCCGGAGGGAGCAGGGTAGCTCTGAGTCTGTATTCAGACTGATCTGGTAGATCTGTGAGTCTTTTGAAAAGATGGGGTATATGCCATAGTGTCATTAACTGCAGATGTCTGATAGTAGTTAAAATAATCTGTACAACTATCTGTACAACTCTGTCTCTACATAAAGAATAGGTACCTGGCACAGGTAGCTGCCAAGCTTTAGGCCATTTTCCATATACTTTTTTAAAGTATATCCTGAATTTAAAATTAATTCTCTTTTTCTGAAATTTTTTTATCTGGTTACATAATGGTGAGCGTGGTGCTGAGATAAACATGTTCTTACAAGACATGTGTGGTAAGAAGAGTGTCAGTTTTGAATGAAGTTAAATAAATTCATGTTCTTGCATAAGCACCGAGAATATTCTTGATTCTCTTCACCGAAACACATAGCCTGGTCCTCCTCCTGAGAAGCCCAACGGAAATGTTCATTCAGTGCAAAAAGCACAAGGATTTCTATGGGGTTGTGCCTGCCGTGTTCTGCCTCCACTAAACATGCATTTGTATGCCTTGTGGTAGGCATGAGTCTTTGGGTGGGAGCAGGACTGAAAGGGAGCACATGCCAGTGCGCAGGGTACAGAGAGGCACGTGGTCCATCTGGCAGAGTAGGCAACTGGAGGGCGTTAGTGCATTTGACATGCCAGCCAGCGTGCCAGCTTCATTGCTTCGCTGCACTTCAGGGTAGCACAGCACCATCTCCAGCACAGCGAGTTGGCTCTGGAAACGGGACACAAGGTTGGCCCAGGGTGCTTCGCTGTGCCTCCTCTGCGGCAGGCCCTTCGCCAGCCAGCCAGAATTAGGATCTGGGTGGGAAAGCTTACACAAAAGAAGCAGAGGGGCTTTACTGGAGGCTTTGCTTTCACGAGTCCATCACTCCTCCTCCTCTGGATTGATTTGTTTGTTCAGACTTGGTTGCCTCCAGCAACACATTATTAGTGTGAACTATGGTGTATCCTGGGAGACCTGCAGGATTCCCTGCAAACCTTTTGAGTTCTTCGTCTCCGAGGAGGGAGAGACACAAAGGCATTTCACTCTGATGCAGTTGTGTGTACATTGTTCCCCTTTGAATGTTGGTGTGTCTCTTCGGCAAATGCTGTAACCAAACTCCACAGTCTTCATCTTGCTTCTTCGTCTCAGTCGGTAGAATATACTGTTCTTGGTAAAGCCACCAAGCTGTGCTGCTTTAAAGGCTGTATTTGAAACCGTGCTTAGCTGAGGAGGTTTCAGCAGGGCTGTCTGTGCACTTGTTACCTGTGTACACACAGGTCAGTCCTTGCTGATGGTAGACTTCAGGCTTTCAGGGTAAATCTGGCCTTAAGGTAAATACAGATTGCATCATTCATGAGCAGCTTTCTGCGTGATTTAGCGTGGCTACAAACCAGCAAAGACACAGTGACATCGATTAGCAACACGGGTGTGTACTCAGGGCTCTGCTAAGACCATACATCTCTGCTAAAATCTGTGCCACTGCAAATACTTTAGATATAAACAAGTGTTATAAGAGCCTCCTCGTGATAGGCTCAAACCCTGCAGGTATGCTTTCCATCTCTGTTTGGTTTGAAATTACAGGACTCAATGATTTTCCCCAGAAATCTGCTTCAGCTCCCTTGGCTATTCTCTGTTCTGGGCTTGCAGGGACCAGCCTATATGTCACAGCATAGTTAAAACATCGTGAACAGCACTTGATTTCCTGATTAGTCACATTTGTGTTCAGACATGGACAGCATCAGATGAACTGATCTCCCATAAAGGTCAAGGCAGGTTAGCTAAGAGAGGTCAGTGCTCCAGTACTTAAGGCATCAACACCAGATGGCATCTCAATAACAGAGCAGAGTCAGACGCAAGGCATGTATGTGAGTGTTCCCAAGAGAGTGATGCTGGTGGTAACGGGGGCTATTGGGAGGGTGAGGGGGTTACGGAAGTGCAGAGAAAGGTGTCTTGAGTGTGATCTACTTTCGCCAGGCAGTTAAGTTAGCAAGAGACTTGGATGCTGAAGAGCCGTGCAGTTTCTTCCGTGTGCTCACATTAAGGCTGCGTGCATTTTGCAGGAGTTTGGCAGTGAAGGACGCCGGACGCAGATGGTTTCCAGAGGCTGTAATGCAGAGCTGTGAGCACACTCGTGGCTGTGCCCCCTGCCCTGCAAGGCTGCCCTGTACCTGTGCGGAGCTGGCTGCTACCTACAGCTGAGGCTTCAGCTCTGCCCTCCGTCCCCCTGCGAGGCTGCTCTGGCCTGGCAGGGGGCTGGGGTGCTGCTGGGGCGAAAGAGTTAGCTGTGCTCTGCTGAGATTGACAGTCCAGCTGCATCCACAGAACAAAACCAGTTTGTCTCGCTAGTCTGAACAACCCAAACCTGAACTAATGGAGCCAACAGGTGTGAAGGGAGAAGGGGTTTGCCTGAGCCAGTAGCTCCTTGTCTGCTGGATGAAAGGAAAAGCAGGTCAGTAGGAATAAACAGATCCCTCATCAGATGGCAGGGAAAGGAGTTGCTTTTCATTGAGCAAAGGCACTTGAGATTAACCCGTTTATTCCCTGGGCTTGCTTACAAAGAGATAAGTCAAACAGCATGGGACTAGGTCCTGTCAGGCTTCTCCTCCTCAACCTAGAAACCAAGCTCAGGTGCCTCTTGATTTCTTTTCCAGGGAAGTGAGGAGGAAGGAGATATGAGGATGGATGGCGAGGCTATACTTTTTCTGCATTTGAATTATTTCTTACTATGTTAAGCAGTGAACAGCTTTAATCCACATGCTTCAGCCCATCCCCTGCTTTACAGAAAAGTTTCGAGGTGGCTCTTGAGCCTCTTGGCTGCCAGTACTTTCTGAAAAGAAAAGGGAGCCAGCGAAGGCTTCCTGGTGAAAGGCAGCTCTGGGTTAGGTATGATAATTGTAAATGATACTGCCTCCTTACATGTTTTTGCAGTTTCAAGGAGAAAAAGCTATTTTTTCACTTGCTGATCTTGGTACATTTCTGGAAGGACTTTGTGTTCTTCCTCAGAGGTGACTGTTATTTCATGATACTAAGTTTATACTTCAGTTAGTGAAGCCTATGCAGTGCTCTAGGATCATTTTGGTTGGAAACTGCCGTATTGTATGTAGATAAGATCATAAGTGAGGTCATTCGTTTTGTCCAGAATTGCCAGCCTTACACATTTACTAGATTTTAATACAGCACTCTTAATACATTTTCTGCACAGCCCAACAGCCTGTCTGTTCTACAGGCTGCACTGAAACACCATCTTAACAAAGCCAGCTAAAACTTCTACCTGTGTGGGCTTCATCCAAATTTCTAGTGTTGTCCATGGTTTCTTTTGCTATGTTACATGACTTTTATACACCTATGATGCAGAGAGATTCTGGGCAGAGATGAAACTTTGCCTTTAATTGCTGAAATCTCTAAAATCCATCACCTAGCTCTAAGAAATGCTTTTTTGCCCACAAGATCCCTTTTCTCTTCCTCCACCTCAGGATTTTCTTTCTTCCTGTCCATCTTTCCTCTTCTGGGTGCTGCATTACTTCTGTTCCTTTCCAGTTTAAAATAACTTTAATGCTTAAGAAGTGTGATACAGGTGGGTTCAACTTGTTCCTGGTGGGTGAACCTGCTGCATCTTGCCTTCTGGCAGCAAACATAAAATGGGTAAAGGGACTGTCGTTCTCCTTTGTTTGGCAGAAGACCTTCTGTGTGCAGAAGAATTTCTTCATATTCTGCTTAAGAACTTTAAATTGCTGTTTATTGACTGGATGACTATGGTAGCACTGTTGCAAAGTAATGAAGTAATGGTACTCTGAGAGAATATATACCAATTCTAGCAGTAGCTAATGCCCTGCAGTGTCATTTAAATTTCATCAGTGACGACAATTTTTTCACTTTACAGGATTCTGAAGCACTGATGTTTTTCGAGCTGTTTTCTCTTTCTGTATTGTGCTCTAGGACTTTGAGTCTTGTATCCTCATTTCTTCTGTTGCATAAGAAAAGTGTGTTATCTTTAAAATTCAATTTTCTGGATAAGAATTTTATGGATAGTTTAATTTTTCAAAATTCATTAAATCATTCCCCCACCCCCAAAAAATCTTTAGTTCCTGTACATTTACACCATGACTCTAGTCCCACTTAAATTAGCATAAATTGGAAAATTGCCACTCAAGTCAGTGAACAACTTTTGGAGGCAACTAATCACTATGCTTAATAGTGTAGTCATCTGCAGTGCCCCATGCAACATGTTAGAGAGCCACATAATACAGGCAAATTTGCTAGAGTTGCACCAAACCAGACATATAACAAAAATGAAAGTGTAAAATATGTTCTTGTGCCATTCTAAATCTAATTGTATAGTAATCATCAGGAGGTAAATATTCCTCACTATTTTTCCTCAAAAATTTAAGAACCTAACTCTCCCTTTATATTCCTTTAGTTTTTTATTTTAAAAGCCTTCAACTCAGAAAATCAGAGCTCTGTTTGAAAAATGCTATATTCTTTATTTTTTCATATAAATGGAGTTGGCTTTGCGATGTGTTTAACAAAGTCAGTTTCCACATTGACTATGTGCAACCAAAAGGGAAGATGTTTAAAAAGGAAAACACGATGGTGAATATACAGAAATGTTTAAGGTCTCCAAGCTGTATGCTGAATCTGCCAGCATAGTGTATTTTAAAGTAAATTTCAAGTTAACACCTGTACAAAATGGTGAACAAATGGTGAAAATGGTGAAAATACAAATTCTGTTGAAAAATAACTGCTAGAATCAATAAGGCAGCGAACTACAGCCACAGCATGTTCCTTGCTGTCTTACGGTCCTCTGTGATGAACGGCAGGACTGTTGATAATTTTCTTTATTACTAGCACTATAAGAATAAAGTAATTTTTAATTCCTGTGGTGAGGTAAGATGGTGGGAACAGTGAAGATCTCCAGTATAATTTTCTACTCTGTGATTTCTCCTGCAGAAGTTTGAATACAAAGGCTTCCTTTATCAACTGCATGTTTATTTTCCTCAGCTTCTCATACTTTATAATTTGGCTATGAATTTTGAAAAGCATCAAATGGAGCAGAGAGTAGAAATTAGCACCCTTTGTGTCCTATTGGAAGCAGAGCAGCCCCTCCTCCTTAGGCACTGCAGAGTTCTTTGCTAATAAGTCTGAACAAGTCTTCATTAAACTTCATGTTGCTGGGCTGGAGAATTTATTTGGCCCCATCACCCGTTCAGACCATGACCTGGACAAATCAACCGTGATGTCTTAGATGTGAAAAGCCTTTGTTTGGCTTCTCACGTTCTTAACACAATTAGTAGCTCTGCAGCTCATCTCCTTGGGCGAGGTAGGGTCACGCTGTCCCGTGGTGTAACTACTGCTCTCAAGGTAACTCAGAGCATCCCTCAAGTGATTCAGTAGCGTGTGATTTTAGCCATTTAGCTCCCAATCCCATGGAAATGAGTGGCAGATGAGGATAAAACTGGTTACATCCAGTTGTCATTGTCTGTCTGTCTGACAGTCTGTCAGACTCTGTACTGTCTATGCTGACAACCTGCCAGTAAAAGTAATAGGCCAAAATGTCCTCTAAATTGGTGCAAAGAAACTTGGTTATGCAATATGTCTGTCATTAGGGTGGCTGAGGCTTTTCTTTACTTCTAGACACTGTGGTCCAGATGTTCACCAGCTCTTTTTTCAACCAGGAGTAAGTTACAATAGGTGTGACTTCCATGTGACTGCCATGATAATGGCAGACTACACAAGTCTTTGATTAAAAATCACCTTCCCCTTGAAGATAAAGTTACTACCAATAATATCAAATAAAACAGACAGCTTTTTGTAATAGTCATTAAAGCCTTAGGAGTTGTTTCACAAATATGTAATTCCTTGATCATGTTGGAGCTTGCTTTGCTCCAGAAGAATGAAAGGTGAGAGTTTTAAACTGTATTTCTTCATCATAAATCCTGAGGATGATGCATTTACTTTGGCACTGGTTTTGCTGCTTCTTCAAATTAGGTCTGTGTTCCCTTTGGTGTTACTGCACTGGAGGGAGTGGTATGATTTCCATTCATTACGGTCAGAAGTTAAGATTTCAGTTTTTTCCCCCAGGCGCTGCCTTATGCAGCGTTGGAGCCTTTCCCTTTTCTGTGCCTTAAAGTCACAAGTTGGTGAGCCATGGTGCTCCCTCTTTCTGTATGTCTACGTATATAATTATATGTATTTCTGTATGTGTGTGTGCGTGTATGCAATGCACACATTTGTCGATTCTTGCAGGATGTCAAACAAAAATCTAAGTCACGTTTTTTGTTGGAAGGGATGGGCGAGCATCAGACAAACCCAACCGGGTGGCTATTGAGTCAGACAGGTCTTAACAGTTCTACAAACAATACCCTGGTCCCACCCCTGCCTTTCTGGCCCACTTCCGTCCCACTCTGCTCACACAGATTCAGGTGTCCTCAGCCCACAGCACAGATTGCTTTGCAGCACCAGGAGAACCATTTTCTGTCAGGTGGCATCCCACTAGTGTGTGAGGAAAATAACATTCTCAGACTCCTCTGAACCAGCCTCGTCTTTGAGGGGGACTGAAAGCCTACCTGCAACTTGGAGTCGGAGAAGGGCTTGGTTACTTGTGATGTGAGATGCATCCAAAGGAATCCGTTTCGAACCACAGCAAGGTTGGTGTGGTGTTGAATGGCAGGCACAGTTAGCGCACCGAAGGAGACATCTCTGAGCATTCCCAGCATGAGAACTGGACCACCTGGGCAGTGGTCTGTGGCCTGTGAACTTCTCTACACACTGTTCTTCTCACACACCTTAAAAGCCTACGGGCAAAACACTGCTTCAGCCATGTGGAAAACATGTAACAAGCAGAAACCCATCTGAGACCATGCCTCATAGAGCTCCTGGATATTAGCGGGTTTGGCTATTCATATTTTCGGTCATGAGAAGCTGTATTTAGCTCAGACTACTGCCTGGGTTGAACCATGTGTTATATAGCTGAGGATTATCTGGCTTTCAGTTAATCTTTTCTCCTAATGTATCTTGATGCCTTTCATTCCTTATGTGCTTTCTTTGCTTTGAATATATCCTGTCCTAAACCATCTTGTCCTGCCAGGATGGTACTCCAAAAACACATTCTGGGCCACTGAGCTTTAATTTTGCCATCTTTTCCTCCCAAGAAAAGGGTGTTTTGTTCTGAAGGCGCTGGTTGCAAGATAAATTATAAACACAATCCAAATACAGCTGATGGGATGGTGTTCAGCTGAATTATACAAGCTGGGCTTGGTTCATTCTCTCTTTCTCAACTGCTGCAGGATGAACACAGGCCAGCAGTGACAAGATACTGCTTACGAGCAAGTCCTTATCTGTTATCTGTACTTCAAATGCCTCAGGAAACAGAGTTGAAACAGACTTTCATCCAGGTTTCATATTTTGTAAGGATGAATATTAATAAAGCCTGGTGAGCTGCGATGAAAAATAGACCTGGTCATGGGTAGCTGGGAGAGCTTAGGGACTCTTCAGCGATTTGTTCTGCAGTGAGATCCATTAGGCTGTCAAATAGGCCCCAGCAGTAGAAGCTCCACTGGTTAGCTATCTACAACAATATCTGCCAGAGAACTGTCCAACGTCAAAAGGACAATCTTGGAAGGGGTGAATTAGACATCTGATATTGATCAGCTGGTTTTAGTTTTTCTGCAGTGGTTGTTGGAAAAGTTTTGTGGCCTTACTGGTTTTGACAGAACTTCCATCAAGGTCCAAGGTGGAGTTTTGACTGATTGGACCCAAACTGGCAATAACGGAGTGGGTAGGGTCCTCCTCTAGGATGACAGACACGAAGCTGAAGTAGAGCTCTTGTATAAACAAGAATAGAATTGAACCTAGGCTTCCCACAGCCAAGCAGAAAGCCTGAGTCACCAGCCTAACAGGCATTTTGGAGTAAGTTTATCCTGATTTTCCACAAAGGCTGTTGAGAGTCTTTGAGGTGTTCAGCTTAGAGATAACAACAGCACTTTAGTGCATGTATTTTTTGGAAAGAAGATTTTTTTCTTCCACAAATCTGATTCTACTCCTAATTTGAGTTAATGGCCATGCACATTTTAAAAGTTTTTTTAATCAGGCAAAGAGTCAAGGGACTAATACCACGCAAGGAAAAAACCTCTGTTTCCTGAGAAACAAGTTTGCTTCAGTATGTCCATGACATCCCAGCACCCCATGCAGTGCTCCGCTGTGGTGGCCAGATTAATTATGGACTTTAATTGGGAACAAGAAACAAAAGGAGGAGTCTAGGGAAAAAATCCCTGCTCATCTTACATTGCTGTTTCGCACAAAAAGATGGAGGCAACAGACAGAACAGAAGATAAAATTATCTACACAAAGGTTTCCCTTGGCTGAGGAGAGGAGAGGAAGGATAAAATGAGAAAAGGTTCATTGTTCATCAGGAAAGTCACAAGAGCAGGTCTGAGTTTTCATCTTTTCCAGCCAGCATGTTTGTTTAAGCCCTACACCTTTAAAAGTTTTTGTTCAAGCAGTTTGTCCTTGGGCTAATTTCTCCATCTCCTTCTGCCTTAGCCTCAACTTGCTACAAGCCTGGGAATTTTTAGCCTCTGTGAAACAAAAAGTGCTTTTTTCTTAGGCTGATAGAGAAAGCCCTATCTGCTCTATAGAGCTGTTACAAAGTGCAGGAGGGAAGTGAGCAGTGACAGCGTCGCGTAAGGGCCTGCTTCACGGTTGGCAGACCTTGGGGTATTAGAAAACAAATGTTCCAGATCTGCCAGTAATTATCTAATTTCAGATGGGTAGTCTAGGCTAAAATTTGCAAAGGCCTAGATGGAGAGCCTGGCACAAGTAGGGACAGTATGTGCCCCCTTTTATATTATTTTTTTTTTTTTTTGCTGAGGAGAGGCATCTAACCACTGATTCTGCCCCCTCACCTGCCAACACAAATGTACCCCATTAGCAAGGCAGTCCTGTCTTCTGCAGTCTGGCAGGCACCAGCTTTGCTGCATGCTGTTCTCCACCTTTCCCACCTGAAAGGCTCCTGCACAACACATTTGTCCCTGCAGTACCTGATCATATAGTCCTTTATTCCATCATCTCGTCCCCCTAAGATCATTTAATTCATACTCACCATAGGACCAAAACCCAAAAGTCGTAGCTTGGGCTTTCCTTGTTGATTCTGCATGTGTCATGCTCCACCGTTCAAACCATAAAGCCATTTACCTTCTGCAGTTAATTCAATGTACTTAAAATGATTTCTATACTGATTTATTTTAATGGTTAAATGTCAAATCAAAAATTTATTTGTAAGCAAGTTACTTTCTGGCATGATTTCCAAATTATCCAGATAACCTTGCCTTCAAACAATCTGTTTGTTTTCCTTAGTGTGTCAAAATCCCAAATACATTTTGTTTCTCCATAGTAACCGCTAAGGGGAAATGCGAAAAACCTGAGTAACTCTAGAAATGTCACAACGGAGCGGAAGGATGCTGGCTGTTCTTCAGAGGCACTGACAGATTGTCCCTGTGGTTTTCAATCTTACATCTGAACTGCTTGGAGCCGGAGGGAGGGCAAGGACAGAGGCGACGTAGGCTAAAATGGGACATTTGGGAAGACCTGGATGTGTAGTTGGCAGGTGGAGCACTCTGTGTTGGTGGACCTGGCTGTTTGGTGTGCAGGTTAGGTTTCCTTCTTTCATTTGGCTTTTATGGGAAGAACTGGTAAGAACTTCCTGGATTGTGAAGTCTAATCCCGTGCTATCACAGATGGTCGTATCCTGTTACCGTTGTCATAACTTTGTCTTGTTTGGTCTTTAAAAACAGGATTTTTGTGCCCTTTGTTTTCGTTCTGTAAGACTGTGCTAGAATCTCGTATACTTCTAATGATCAGAAACCACCCTCTAATTTCTGTTCTTTAGTTTGGGAGACATAGGAAAATATTTCCAAGGAGGTGCAAAAGTAGAGATTAAAAATTACTGACTGACTGACTTCTTTAAAATGTGGGAAGTACTTTGGATTTAAAAGTTACCTCTGTATTTAGCCAATCTGGAGTAAATTCAAAACAGTTCACCTGGGGGGACAAAAGAAAATCCCAGTCCTAAAACTAGCTGGTTTCTGAAGAGTTAACTGGACAGGGTGATTCAGCTGCTGACACTGGGAGCAGCCTGCTGCATTTCTTGCAAGGTGATCAGCTGAAATGTTTTGGGGTTTGGTTTAGTTTTGCCCCCAAAAAGGCAGCTTTTATATGAAAGAGGGAAAACCAAAACTTAGGGGGTTTTGTTTGGTAGGGTTTACCGAGAAGTTTCGCGCCCCTTGAGCCTGCTCCTCTGAGCCTTTCTGTCCGTCTCCCACCTCGTGGTTCTCTGGGTGTGCCAGATCTGAACCTAACCTGCACATTTTTTCATCTCTGGGCCCTGCCCACC
>NW_009609566.1:0-755 GCF_000690535.1 Cariama cristata
GCCCTGTTTTAGCCAAACCAGGACAACATCTTTCACAACATCAATGGTCATCATAACAACTTACTGCTAGTAGATTTTAAAGCATTTGTTGCAAGCAGCGTTCATTGCGTAACATGTGATTTTACAAATCCTGTAAAGTTAGCTGATCTAAAATTATTGCATCACATTACAATCCCTGAAGACAGTATTTTGTATAGGTGTGGCTATTCCTGCATAATCACTGCAGATGAGGTCTTCAGAGGATACAACAGTCAGGTAACTGAAACACTTGGAAACTGGACAGTTGGATATAAATGTTTTGTTGTTAAGGCCAAACAAGTCTTCTCATTACTCAGGGGGTTGTAATTTGGCAACATTCACAACATTTTTCACAGACTGCAAAAGGCAAACGGAGGTGACTGAGCTACTTCCTATCAGCAGATTACTAGAAATTATCAAACAATTTATTTATCCTCAGCTGCCTTCTCTGAAATGTCTGAGCAGTCATTTTCATGACACTTAAAAAAAAATACACATTAAGACTTTTGCAATGTCAGTTATAATTAGTGTCACTGAAAACAGCTAAGTAAAGATATTAACATTTGGATTATAAAATTTTCCTGCATGGAAGATTTCCTCTGAAACGTTTAAAGCTTAATAAACCTATACGTAACTGAACTCAGTGTCTTGCGACAGGTAGCACCAGGCAGACTTGCACTGCTACTTAATTCTGCCTCTACTTCTGTTGAGTACTTAGCACTGTTGAATAAGATTCT
>NW_009609566.1:767-9300 GCF_000690535.1 Cariama cristata
ATGCCTTAAGTTAATGCAATCAGACTCCCTAGTAACAGAACTATCATTTTACTCGAAATATTTCTAATGAATATGTAGTATTCATTAAGTAAGAGATTTAAAAGAAAAAAAAAAAAAAGACACAACAGAAAAAGCGAAACCAAACAGGTGAAGTGTAAACTCAGGAATGGATTTTTCTGAGCAGAGGAAAGAAAGGGAAGGGGAAAGAAGCATCAAGGCAGACAAATAATAGGTAAACAGGGTTTACAAGCCCCACTGCCACCCAGCAGAGGATAAAGCAAGCTACTTCGTGGTAACGCTAGAGATTTCTTTGGCACATTGAACTCCCAAGTTAGCAAGTGAATGTGGTCACTGTTGCTCTGCATTTCTGGAGAGCCACAGTTACCCAGGCACAAGACAGCATGGGCAGGCTGGAACTGATCTGGACCTGCTGAGCGCTCCAGCAGGTGAGATCAAGCCCTGTGATGACTCTCATGTCACAAGGGCCAAGTTTGACTCTTAGTATATCTCAAGAACATACAGAAAGACTGACTGAAAAAGGTCTTCCTCCCACACCCCCATCGACTCCCAGAAACCACACCAGGACTACTGTTTTGCCTTATTTAGGCATTCAGTTCCTTTTTCCCTTCATATTCCCTTCATATGCAACAAATCTATCATGAGGAAACTATCCAAATTTTAAGAGCAATGTGAAAAATACGTCAATTCACAGAATGAATCAGATTTCATCGTACTTCTAAATAAACTTCAGATTATGCACTCTGCCTTTCGTGACTCTTGGATATAATTATTTAAACTTTATTTTTTTTTAATCAGTTATCTAAGCATGCTCATTTTAATTTATTTAATGTTTCATAATTTTTAATACTGATTTAAGTGAGGGCTACATGTATTTTTAAACTTCTCATAATACTTACGGGTCTTTCGAGCAGAATCTTCTACAAAAAGAGAAGAAATGTCTTCATCCACCCCTGCTTCATTCTTTGCAATGCAAGTGTATGCTCCTGTATCTTCATAGCGCACATTGCTAATGTGAACCTCACTACCATTCGCTGAAAGGAGAGTAAAAATTCAACATGCAGACCTGCTACAGTGCTTTCAGATTACACATTCAGAAGGCTTTCTCTGCTCATACTAATTAAACCATTTTCATTCCTGAGTTCATAACTTGGAGGCATGCCAAACTAATCCAAAGGTATTCAGTTTGCTAGTGAATTACATGCACTATTATTCATCTCACAGATATCCAGAATACCTCAGCCGATTTTGCACTTTAGAGCCAAGTATCAGTCTGAGGTTTTATATATGTTGGTTGACTTTAAAATTAGCTAAATGTTATGTTTTTATTATGTTGCATTTGGTCACTTGACACTATCACTGGCTTCACACAAAATAACTCAGGTTTCCATGGAACTTAAGGAGCCAAAATTTCAACATAAATAATAATTTTAATAAAATTATTTTTTTGTAGTAACCAGAAGCACTTGGTTTTGTTCTTGTGTGAACGCAGTGTAACAACAGAAAAAACAGGCACATCGTAATTTTATACCTACTTCACTGTAGGAGTCTATGGAAAACACTTCAAGAGTTGTACACCAGCTTGAGTAGGAATGTCAACAAAAAGTCCAGGTTTCACAGGTAAAGGTCTTTAAATAATGTGGTGTCAATAACAATGTAACCAATGATTTGCTGTATTTTAAGTATAGTACACTTCTTCAACTGTAGAATCCATTTTACAAAAACAGCTTTGTAGGTATTCTAAAATATGTACTAGAAGGGGCACTGGGTTATGGTGTAATACTCCTTCTAGATGATCTTTTGCTTGAAGCTAATGCATAAATAGTTTAACTCAGGAGAAACTCAGGGAAATGCAATGAGATTTTCAAAATTTCATTTCAAGTAAGTACATTCAAGAGAATGGAATTAAATGCATTTTGCTTAGAGAAGAACCATTTTTATTTGTTTATCCTAAATATATGATACAGAGGTAAAGGAAAAAAAAAATCCACTCAAATCCCTACAGGAGAAATTAACAGAATGCTGTTACAGAGGAGTCCATCACTTTCTACTCATAGTGGAAAGTGTTTCTGCAAGTCAATTGTTCACATACATCCAGGAGAGAGAGCCATGAAAGAACAGAGGACTATGACACCTATAGGGAAGCTAAGACTCTCTTCAGCAAAGCAATTGCTGTCTGCGTGTCCCACTGTTTCTTACACTGCAGCCTGATTGCTGTCCTGTCATAATAAGCTTCCTGTTTTTGCAGATGAATGAGAGAAAGTTTTGAATGGAACACTGGCAGCACAAGATTATTTTTTTTTTTTCCTATGGCTGATCAAAAATCACCAGAAGGACTGCAGAAGGTAGAAGGTTTTGTGCTAGGTCGGTTCATTGAATTTGCTGAGCCCTAAAGATTCATAGAAGATTCAGAGACTGGCCTTTATTGTTGATTAAATGCAAGACTCTCCCTTAGCTGTGTTTTTTTTGTGCAGTGTCTTTGCACTCCCCTGGAGGTCTGCTGAGACCCCTCAGAAAACAGCACATCCATTTCAGGTATTTTTCCTCCTGTCCTTTCCACTATCAGGTCCCCAAGTCTCACAGATTCTTTTCAGTCAAAAAACTTCTGTTTTCAACTGAGCTGCAGTAAAGGTAAAGTTTGGTCCACATTCTGATCTAAATTTATATCTGGACCCATGAAAAATAACTAGATTAGTATCAATGCATTAGAATAAATATTTACAGACAAAAGCACTGCTTCTCTATTTAAACATTGGCGCTGACTACTCATTGAATGGCATTAATACAGTTGTAGTGACCAATTCTAGTACGGAGTACAAATTCTATTCTGGGATTGGGTCTTGGGCTGCTTGCTCTACTCAGAAACTGCACATTTTTGAATAGAGAACAGCATATTGGAATTTACTGGTAATCCTGCTGGTAAGTACAACCATTATTCTAACAAAGAGGAAGCAGAGAAGACCTGTGTCTTGGGGAGTAACCAGAAGACATCTCTGAAATGTTTTAGCTTCGACTTCAACCCTTGGTTAAAACTATGTAAGAAGGACAGGTAGTATGGAAAAGATCCACTGATAAAGCATTCGCAAGCTACAGAAAACTATAAATATGCCCCTTTACCTTGAAGAGTTAGCTGTTTGGATAACTTCGGCGTGATATCAATTCCATTCTTTAGCCAAGCAAGTTGTGGGTTGGGAATACCTTCAGCATGGCACCGCAGGCTAGCTGTCACACCTGGCTCCCTTGCTTGGCTCTCTGGATAGACTCGGATGACTGGTGGAACTGAAGGCAGGAAACAATTATAATTTAGTGGAGAAGAGTATTACCTTCATTTTAAGAAAAATAATTACAAGCAATTCAAAAGACTCCTGCAGCTATATGTAACAACACACAGATGTGGTATTAGTCACATATTCAGTGACATTCAATGCTGAACTCTGTCATAGTAAATTTATGAAGCAGAAAGAACATTCTGTGAGAAAAACTTCTTTTCATTGCCTGTGGTATCAATGAAAAAAGTTCTAATTCAATTGTTTAAAGTTGAGTAATAAGTTTTATTTTTCCTTAAATTTCTTTATAAAATATGAATAATGTACAACCAGTAAATTATGATGTGATGTACAGAGATCGCAATTGTCCTGTTTCATAAATCTTTTCTTTAACACTTCATCTCCACCTTTCCCCTCTCTCCAAAACACCTATCAGCAATCCATTTTACCTGTATAGAACATGTAAACTCAGAATCCCATAATGGTTGAAGTTGAAAGGGACCTCCAGAGGTCATCTTGTCCAGTCCCCCTGCTTAAGCAGGGCCACCTGCAGCCAGTTGCCCAGGACCGTATCTAGGTTTTAGAATATCTCCAAGGAGGGAGACTCTATCATCTCTCTGGGCAACTTCTGTCAATACTCGCTCATCCTCACAGTGTTTCCTGATGTTCAGACAGGACCTCCTGTGGCCAGGATACCATTTGCCTTCTTTACCACATGGGCACATTGCTGGTTCATTTTCAAGTAGGTGTCCATCAGGATCCCCAGGTCCTTTCCTGCCATGCTGCTTTCCACCTGGGTGGCCTCCAGCATATATTGGTACTTGGGGTTGTTCTTCCCCAGGAGTAGGACTTCGCACTTCTCTTTGTTGAACTTCACGAGGTTCCTGCTGGTCCGTTTCTCCAGCCTGTCAAGTTCCCTCTGGATGACCTGCTGGTGTATCAGCCACTCCTCCCAGTTTGGTATCACCTTCAGACCTGCTGAAGGTACAACTCCACCCCATCATCCAGATCATTAATGAAGATGTTAAACAGGGCATTTGTAAGACTAGTCTTCTGAGCTTCATTATTAGCAAAGTGTAAGAGTTGTTGACATCAACCACTTCTTCAAGGCTTGGAAACTTGCTGCAGTATATGCTTACCAACTAAAAATCAGCTACAAACCACAAATAGGTATTGGCAGACAGAAGGCATATGACATCACAGTGGACACATTCCTATTGGAAATCAATGATTAAGGAAGATTTAAAAATCTTGCTGTGTAGATTTTTTTTAGATGAATAATTATTGATCTTATCTTTAATTATGTACAGCAAGAACTTGCTTGAGGTTGTTTCTAACAACAAAAAAAATTAACTGCAATGAAGGTTAAAGAATCATATTTTCTACTCTCCAAAGTTTTGTTTAATGGAGCTTTAAAAATGTGGAATACTTAGCTGGTGTCACAAACACAGCTGGGTAGAGGATGAAGTATCAGTTGATAATGAAAGAAGATAACAAGATCAAAAATTAACTGTGTCTATTTTGGCACGAGATTAAATATTTTCAAATGCTATCCAACTGTTTACAAGAAATGTCCCAGCATGCTGTCCTATTAAGAGCACAGAAATGCCTCAGATTTCTACATTGCAAGAAATACACAAACGTACTGTATCTCAGATAGGATGCAAAAATCAGTAGGTTTCAGGGCTATTTTCAACCCAGTTAGAGATAAGAGTCTTTTCAAATAATATACATGGAAAATTACACATAGCTCCAATATGCAAACTGCAAAAATATAATAAAAGAACATGGAAGAAGACTAAAAATGTGAAACTTATGGCTGCTAGTTGCTTAGACTACCAGCTGAGAGCAAGAGCATATAAAAATCAGGCATTTAAGGTTTCTATTGTTTCTGCAAGGGACTGTGCTTTTATGGATGCAGATCTCTACTTTTCATCTCAAGCCTGACATGCCCATTCCTGTTCCCCCTCCACTTCTTCCCTATTCTGCCTCCTCTCCCATAGGATCTGTGTGCTCCATACTGAGACCTTGCCTTCCCCACTGTGTTCCTCAGACCGAGCCTCGCACAACTCCACGCTCAGATGGTCTGAGCCTCTTTCAACACCTCAGCTCCCAGCCTTGCTTTCCCTCACTTCCTAGGGTCATGTCTGCCCTGTTCTGCATTTCGTGACAGAAGGTCCTTTAAGCCGTCTACCCCATGTTGCAAATTTCCCACTGCATCAAAGCCAAATACTTTATTTTTCCACCTTGCTTCGAGAAGAGCAAGGAGCTCCATTTCCTTAGAGACAGGATTGCCATCTTTTAACACTCATGCATCTCAGCAACACAAAGAACTTTTAGGAGCAATAGCAGGGCATTGCAACTTATTGCGTTCTGACTACCTATGACAGGATATTTCTTGTCTTTTTTTGTGCCAGTGAAATATTTAATTGAATAGAAAAACTTGTGGGTATTTAACTACAATACCTTGACAGACTTCTGCTGAATGCATGAAGAGAAATTTTTTAACAGTCCAATTTTGGAGGATTTTCATTGTATAGAAAAAGGAATGTATTAGTTTAGCTTGGGCAAAAGGCAGAGGATATTTCTGGGGCAACTTTATTCTTAGCAAAGATTTAGAAAACATTATAACTGAAATCAAATACTTCCTAAACAAACAAATAAATTCAAACTCTGCATCACAAGATGCTATTGTTGCTAAATTAACTACTCAAGGGTCAGGAGAAGTGAAGGTGATGACCTGCTCAAGTGAAAGCAGGTCTGAATTTTCTTCTGCTAACCCGTATTTCTGTAGTAGATCCTGTTCCCTTTAGCATAGCAGCATTTTCCCAGACACGGAGGTACCTGCACAACACCAGAGTTTATTTCTTGCCCTATCTTTCCTCCAATTCGCTGCCACTTCTCACTTTTCCTCAGCAAATCTGTGTCTGATAGGTTATCTATACAACCAGAAAAGTTTTTCAACCCTTATTTTGTATTATAATTTTTTATTTCGTATTACCCTGGAGCCTACCTGTAATCTGCTGCCAAGAGCTGTGCAACTGAGGCACGCAGTCAATTAAAACATTAGTGCACTGTGGACTCAGTCTAAAAAGTTAATTTGATACAAGTTTGATGTAAACTCTTTGGGTTCGTTCCAATCACTTTTTTTGTGTAACTGACCATAAATATTACCAGAAAGCAAATTTTAAGTACACAAATAATGGGACTGTTCATGCTGACATTCAAAGAGGTATGTTCTAATATCTTAACCTAAAGAAGCCTACTTTATAGGGGAGAGGTCATTACATAGGTTAAAAAGGGAGGGGAGAGAAGACATTGCATGGATATATTTAGCAGAATCATATATAACACATAATTGAATGAATCTGACATCCCTTATCATTCAGTTCAAAAAGTCACGTGAGACCTGGTTCCAAATACGGTGAATATGTATATTCAATACATCTTGTAATTGCTATAAAAACTCCTGTATATTATTTCAGTCAGGTCTAACGGCAGGGGGAAGAGAGAGAAAATAGTCTGTTCAAGCTGTCTGGAATCCAGGGAGAATGTATGTGTTTAAGAAAGAAACATGTAATATATATATAGTGAACTACGTTCTTCTATTGCTGTACATGATAACTCTTCTTTTTGATTAAACTGAGATATTTTGTTTGAAAAAAACAGAGGTAGTAAACAATTATTCAAACACTTTAAATCACTGATTTGTATCTGGTTGAGAGTCTGGACTCTCTTTACCGTAAGGTACCAAAACTTCTGGGCTTTTTAATAGGTCTTTCATCTTGGAACTAAGGTGGGGAAAATTCTTGTCAACTCTCTGCAAAGAATTTGCCCTGTAAATCACTGTGAAAGCTAAGAGAGTAGGATACCATTGTTAAGACATAAACAGAAAGAAAAATGTCACATTGGTGTCACACATATATTAAGTTGATTTGTAACATAAACCATAAACTCATACCATTTCTAAAGCAAGTTTGAATTTGAAGGCAGTTTTCCTTTTTGTTTATAACATGGCTAATGACATTTTGTTTGTTTGTCTAGAAACAGCTTTCCAAAAGTGAAATTCCTCATATTTACACTTTGAAAAATGCAGGCTATGATATGTATATGCTTGTCTAAAAGAAAACTCAGTTATAAAAAAAATAAATATTTAAACTCTTCTAGGTATCAGGTCTATAACTGCCAATGTGACCAATGATACTAATATCTCTGGTTACAGACAGCATAGATCCGTAACTTGATAAACATTGAGTTAATGAAAAAATGCAAACTTTCTAGGTATTTCAGTTTTTTTCAATAACAATTTTCAAGGCTTTTTTGTGTCAGATGTAGATATCACATTCATGTAATCCTAAGAACAGTAATAACAAGAAAGACTAATCCTTTTAATAATGCTCCTTTAACCCTTCAATTAACATAAGCAACAACATAAACGTAAGGAAAAATCCTTTCAATTAACTGCTGTATATGCTTCTGTTCTCTTAAGTAGCTGAATATTAACATATAAAGTGGTTAATTGGATACATGAATACCATCAAAGGGCATTTTAGAGACAGGTGGCTCCCTACCAAATACAACAACTCATATTACAAGAATATCTGAGTTTGTTACAGATTTTTATTTTTTTCCTCTGATCATCATTTACTACTTTATTTAGAACTACTCTACCAGCATTCCCCTATAAACTTTTGAATGGCTGCTGTGGAAAAAAAACCAGAGGCTAATAAAGAAGCATAAGGGAAATCATACACATCCTTCTGAAATACAAATTAAGTAAAGACAGATTTTAACAAATAAATTATGGAGTTAATATTATAAATATTTTATGGGAGACTGAATTACATAGCCCCTCTCTGTCTTCAGTGACACACCTCTCATTACCTGAGAACAGGCGTTTATGACAGGTGATGTCAACAATAGCAAAGGAAAAATATCTGATGGAATGAATTTCAGTATCACAGATATATGGACGGGGGTGGGGTATCAAACTGACAGGTTCAGATTCATATAGACTCAGAATCATATAGTCACAAAATTATACACTTTGAAAGTTTTAAGTATTATGTAAATACTAATAATTGGCATTATTTAATGAAACAGTTACGCCTGCCCCATTATAACTTTGTATTTTGTTTGGTTTTTTTATATAGTTTATATGAAAAAAGGTTAAATACCAACTTATTATAATATTGCTTACAATATTTACTTTACCATGCTATTTGTACGGTAGATTAGACTGAATTTTC
>NW_009609567.1:0-19060 GCF_000690535.1 Cariama cristata
GTCCCTTCCAACTAAAACTATTCTATGATCCTATGATTTTATGTAGATGAAATAGGAGATAAAGGAGAAATCTTGATGTTTCTGATTTCTAAAACATGAAGTGTGCTGAAAGTATTTTTGCTAGCCCACCATAAGCCAGGTATAGAAATCCATTTAAAAAAAAAAACAAAACACAACAAAACAAAAAAAAAAACCAAACCTCAAAAAACCCCCAGAATATTAATACCGTAATCTAAAGACCCTTGCATCTTCATTAACTGCTGGTGGCTTTGCACTCAAATCTAACAAATGTGAAAATTATTATACTAAGCCAAGAAAATTATCTTTGCCCCGAATAACCCTTATTATTTTATTTGCTCTGAATTTTTTACAATAGTCAATTAGTAGATGGTGAAGCAAATGAAAGTTTACCTGTCCTTTTATTTTCTAGCAACTTAATTCCTGTCTATATGGATTTTGCAACATCTGCTAGAGGTAAGATTCTGCATTATTTTTATCCAAGTAAAAATTTCTATATAGTTATGTAATTGGGTATAAAAGATATGATCTTAAAAAGGAATAAAGAAAAATACTTAGCCTATATACAGTTGTGACTTCCTAGGTATTTCTAGCAAAATGTTAAAACGATCCTGTAAGTTTGAACTTCTCCTTTGGGCGAAATATGACTTCTTCCTTAAGTTCTGTTTGAATGATACGTCATATCAGAATATTCTGTGATTTTAGAGAGAAAACTGGGATATACCTACAAGAGAATTCTTTCAAGACTCCTGTCATGGTTTAACCCCAGCCAGCAACTGAGGTCCACCCAGCCCTCACTCACTCGTCTCTGTTGGGATGGAGGAGAGAAAGAAAGAGTAAAAGTGGGAAAACTCATGGGTTGAGATAAAGACAGTTTAACAGGTAAAGCAAAAGCCGCACACACAAGCAAAGCGAAACACAGAATCCATTCCCCACTCCCCACGGGCAGGCCGGTGTTCAGCCATCTCCAGGAAAGCAGGGCTCCATCACCTGTAACGGTGACTTAGGAAGACAAATGCCATCGCTTCCAACGTCCCCCTCTTCCTCCTTCTTCCCCCAGCTCTATATGCTGAGCATGACGCCGTACAGTATGGGATATCCCTTGGGTCATTGGGGTCAGCTATCCCGGCTGTGTCCCCTCCTGGATTCTTGTGCACGTCCTCGCTGGCAGTGTGTGGGAAACAGAAAAGTCCTTGGGGTAAGCACTGCTCAGCAACAACTAACACATCCCTGTGTTATCAACATTATTCTCATCCTAAATCCAAAACACAGCACTGTACCAGCTACTAGGAAGATATTAACTCTATCCCAGCTGAAACCAGGACAACACCTTACAACATATTAAACATAAGCTTTGTTCAAAATGAGACTAGTGATCATTTATAGTACAGAAAGCTCTTGAAGGATGAAAAAGGAGAGGAACATTTCCTTTCAATTACCAACCAGAAAAGTACATAAACCTCTGCAATTAACTGACAAAAAGACGTATCCCTTACAGATTAACCCTGAAAGATTTGTAAATGTGTAGACCTGGTTTCACGTGCAGTCCCTGCCCCCTTTTCACCAGCTCTCAGCTACGCAAAAATTGACTTGTAGGATCTGAGAAAAATTGTATGTGTCCTCAAACTAAGATAGAACTAATGGTATGATTTTTTTTTTTTTTTAAAGGTTGTGCTGTATATTGTACAAAAGGGGCAGCAGTTTCAGACTGTAAAGCATTCCTGGGCATTTTTAAGTTTTTCAGTCTCTGGAGTAAGAGGTAAGGATACAGCAGAACTTCTGTCATATAATCATGTCTCTATTAGTAATTTTTAGCAGATTTTCCCCAATTATTTATTATTTTCTTGTATTTTTCTTTAAAATTCATGTATGAATTGCATTATTATTACTGATTTTATTACAACAGATATGCAATAAGAGATAAGCAAAATAAGTGTAAAAAACAAAGCATTTTCATTCTATCTTCTACGGAGTGTAAACTAGCCAGCCTGAGCTTATAAGATGATCGGTCTGGTATTTATTTTCAGCTGCTTTGGATCGCACCAGTCAGAATGATCAAATATTCATTTGCATATGGGTCCCATGGGCAGCTTGTGGCACAAATGCATAGCAGGGCTGCTCTGAATCACAGGAAGACAGCCGAACTGTCTTGTTACTTCCCCGCAGAAACAGTCTTCTGTTCATAACACATTCGTACATTGTATTTGCTCTGAAAGTCACAGCTTATGAAGGAAGATTCCCCAAAGCAGTCACCCCAAATGCTTTACACTGTTTTTCTTCAGAAATCTCGGGAAGGCAGATGTTCTCACTCAACAGGTACAAACTCAATGCAGCCAAAAGGAGGAGGCAGGAAAGACATAGTATGATTCCTTCTGAAGAATACATCGCCATGAACTAATGCCTTATATATTTTGTAAAAGGCTATTTCTGATATGCCTGTTGGTGTGAAATCACCATTTGAAAAGGGAAATGATTCAGCAGGTAATCAAGTCACAAATTATTTCAAGCAGAGAAGTTAATTTCTAATCTATCTTACATAAGTGCAATCAAATCTAATACTATTTTGGACAGACAATATGTATTGCCATTTGCCTCTGTCAGAAAATAATTCATCTAAATGAAATGATGCTCACCTGTGCTTGCTTAACAGAATGAATAAATTTTGGCAGTATATATTTTGAATCTGACTTTATATGTCCCCTGTTCACAAACGATTCACGTTCATGAACGATTCTCCAGTGACAGTTATTGGTGTTTGACATTTCCAGCCAGGATGGATTTTCACCACATTTGCCAAAGAGGAGCACAGAGAGCTCCCTCTCAGTTTTTAGCAAAGCAAGCTGTTTCTCCCTCTTCTTTCCTGACCAAATACCGGCTAAGTCTAAAGGAAAACCTCTGGTTAAAAGTTTATCAGGGAACTGGCAGTTAATTTTTAATCAAGACATCTGATAAAAAACATGTTCTCACCTAAAGCTGTTTCCAATCTAAAATAAACAGTAGTTTTTATTATGATAATAGAAATTTGCATAGGCAATGCCAAGAAAGAAACATTAGCTAATGTATTATTAATGCGTTGGAAGCCTACCTTCAGCTAGGCTTCAGACAATTATTTTGCTCCAACCCATAAATCACATACTAACCAGCATCCTTTGTGAACTAGCATGAAACATAAATCACCAAGATAGACAATATTAAAAAACTATTGTTTTCCATGGCCATTGTAAATAGCAGAGCCATTAGTTCCTACATGAAACCATAAGCATATTTATTACTGGCTTACTATCCAGACCCATAGTGCGTATTCAAATATAGGGTAGACAGATAGGCTAATATCTTACCCTGTTACTTCTGACCTGTGTCAGAAAGGTAAATAAAAAAAGGGACATCTCCTGGTTTATAGGGTGATATATTATAGCTGATTTGGAGATCAGAAAAGGGAATATTGTCACCTCTGCTATTCTATCGGACAGCGAGTGAGAGTCAAATCTCTGCTCCTCTGAGACTCTGCCTTTTTGCAATTCGTGCTTTTTTGCTCTTTGCCCCAAAACAAGAAATACCATGGGCATAGTTGGGGACCCAGTAACTGTGTTGACAAGCTAACTTTGTCTTGACGGATGTGCTCTCTCAGAAGTAACTACACCAGACCGAGGCATTACTTTCCCCAGATGTCTGCCCCAGTCTGGTTTTGGAGAGCAATGCCCTGTAGCAGGGATATTAGAAGTAGATGTATAGTGGCTTTATCATAAAGGGCTAGGGCTGATGTATTTGACTATGAAGTGCAATATCCAAGAGTAAGATGCTTTGCTTCTGCTCATGGGGAAATCATGTTTTGAATTAAGGCAGCTAAATCTTAGAGAATCCATTAAGCCTAACCCCCTTGCAAAAAATATAGCTATAAATACAATAACTTTCTGACTGGCTTCTGCCAATTTCTAAACATGAAACATGGTGAATACCACATAAGTGTTCTATTTAAAATAATATATTTGGCATTTTACCCATGGTACTCCAACAATCTTCAGAAAGAGCTGCAGGAAAACTTTTATGGAATGAAATCCCATTTTGTGTAGAAAGTATTATTTTTCATTATAGTTATTTTTAAAGACTCAAAGGTTGAAACTTAGAAAAGTACACTTAAGCTTGAAGACAAACTTGAATTCTGATTCCTCAGAGTTTTCTGCCATGGGAAGTCCTGTATTAAAAAAATATTCCACCTACTTACTACCTTTCATCATATTTTCTATGGTTTTCTAGTCTATAAATTATCAGAGTTATCCTCTGTTAATGAAAAGCACTACAGTGGAACAAAAGCTACCAAATTCATTCTAGGCATATTCTATTCCTACAATTCCCTCCCACAGGGAAATTATGATATTTAATTGACCTGTCTGTTTGTCCACCAATTCTGTCCTCTCAGGTAACCTTTAAATCTGGTCTTGTGATAGAGTGTGAAAAAAGAGAAATTTCATTCCCAACTAAACCATGTGATAATGAGGAAAAGAACGAACATAGGAAAGAGGGCTATTCATTTTATGTTTCTTATAATATAAAGAATAAGGTTTTATGACTGTGTCTCCAGAAACATGCACAAGGAAAAAAACCAGGAATGTGATAATGAAGATGTAGGATAGAAAAGTTAACTGAAGAACAGTAGGAACATGGAGAAAAAGGACTGAATGTAACACAATGAAGTATCTCAGTGCCAAATTTTACAAACGAGGAAGCAAAGTCTTCCAAAACACAAGTGAAAGCTAGGACAGTCTAGCTTAGCCTATTTCTGTATTATAATTGTCCCTTCCTTTCCCCTTCTTACCCATTTCCCTGAGGGGAGGAGACAGCAAGAACCTGAGAAAATAGGAGGAAGAGAGATCTACCTTAAATTAAAGGAGATTCCAGCCTGACCTAACAGAAAGAGGAGTGGAATCTAGCTAAGATGCTGAGGAACAAAATGGGACTATTTTTAAATATAGTGTTCATTGCACATTTTGTTGCCTTATTTTTTCTCTGTGTTTTTGTGGTATTGTTGCAAGTGTATGCTTTAAGGAAATTGCAATCTTTTAGCCTTAAATTTTTTCTATTGGGAAAACTGACTTTTAGTGGTCGTAGGCAAACAAATGTATTTCATTATTATAGCTGTGGTAAGCCTATCCTTAAGACACAGGAACTCCAGTGTTTTAATATCCAGCTTCCACCCATATTGCTCCAAAATATCCAGAGACATGTACCTCCACTTGTATTGTCTGGACTAGCTGGGAGTTACCAGCGTGGAGATCTGAGGGAAAGAAACAAGAGTTAAGCAGGAAGGCTTTGGATGTGCACAAAGACACCAGGGAACACATCTAAGTATGTGAAATTCTGTATGAGAAATAGTGTGGCCAGTAGGACCAGGGCAGTGATCATCCCTTTGTACTCCGTGCTGGTGAGGCTGCACCTCAAATACTGTGTTCAGTTTTGGGCCCCTCACTGCAAGAAGGACATTGAGGTGCTGGAGCGTCTCCAAATAAGAGCAACAAAGCTGGTGAAGGGACTGGAGAACAAGTCTTACGAGGAGCGGCTGAGGGAGCTGGGGCTGTTTAGGCTGGAGAAAAGGAGGCTGAGGGGAGACCTGATTGCCCTCTACAACGACCTGAAAGGAGGTTGTAGTGAGGCAGGGGCTGGTCTCTTCTCCCAAGTAACAAGCGATAGAACAAGAGGAAACAGCCTCAAGTTGCGCCAGGGAAGGTTCAGGCTGGATATTAGGAAGAATTTCTTCACTATAAGAGTCTTTAGGCATTGGAACAGGCTCCCCAGGGAGGTGGTAGAGTCACCATCCCTGGAGGTGTTCCAAAAATGTTTAGATGTGGCGCTTCAGGACATGGTTTAGTGGGTTTAGCAGGCATGGTGGCATCAGGTATACGGTTGGAGTTGATGATCTTTGAGGTCTCTTCCAACCATAATGATTCTATGATTCTATAAGTAGGGACCGTCCTTGAGCACATGCGGGCAACCCAGTCTGGTGGTTATAAAAAATATGAAAGGTGGGTAGTAGCTTAGAAATTCTGGGAAAACTGATGTCAGATAAAGAACAAAGACCGCAAGTAGTCCTGACAGTAAGGGATGGCAAGTAAAGTTCATCTATCACATATTCAGCATTGCTGTTATCTTCTGGCCAATCCCCACGATGCCACTCCAGACTATATACAGCGTGAGCTTCTTATGTACAGGTGCTGCAGGAGACAGTGGGTGAGTTGTGGTTACTGAGGTTAGGATGTCTAATAGAGGAGAAAAATCGCAAACTCCTAGAAGTCTAGAGTTCATTGGTTTGCTCGCAAAAGGGCTTGTTTAAAATCCAGCTGCACTGAGAGTGTACCAGCCCCTCGCACCGCGAGCAGCCCCTGCAGCCTGAGAAAGCGCTCACAATCAGAATTTATGCTTTCACTATTTCAAATAGTGGCCCTTGTGGATATCAGATATTTCAGAATATGGTAGTACTAATTGTAGTGGAGGAGGTAACTGTCACAAACCCACTGCCTCAGCATCATACCTCACATTATTTACTTTACCACAAAAAGTACAGCAGTACAGAGAGTGTACAAACCCACCGCTTTATAAACCTTGGTTCATCCCAGAATGCCCTGGGAACACCCTACCCCACACTGGTGCATATTCCACTGTTGTGTGGGTGTATCTGGACTGATGCTAGCCAACGGATGTCAAATTTGCAGAGACGTTCTGCGGTTGCTGTCAGTACCTTCTTTTTAGGACTAGACTGGGACTCACAGAGTCCCAAGCAAAAGTTTCAGCTCATGAGGAGGTCTGACCTTCATGACCTTTTGGATAGGGTCCAAGAGCTGGGGATTATACTGCATTTTCATAAGCCCTAAGGTGACTGTGCCTTCGAATCCAGTGAGAAACCCAGCACCAGCCTGTTCAAGTCTGCAGGGATCGTGGTTGTGGTCTGCATTTTCCCTGGGCTGACACTGACTTTTTCTGTTCTGCGCGACCCCAGCGATTCCAGCCCAGGTCCTTTGCCTGGGGAGGCGGGGAGCAGCAGGAGGAAAAACCTATTTCAATCCTCACAACCGCATGCTTTCCACTGGAAGTGGAGCATCCTGTCGTGTTGCTGTTTTTAATGTGTTACCAAGTCATCATTCCTCACCCTCCGTTGCTTGCAATATCAGGTAGAGTAGGCGGTAGGCCCCCCTTCAGGGAATGTACAGTGTAAAACATAAATATTCCCCTACTTATCTCCAAACACAAACTTACTTAATCTTTCCTGAATGCCTTTGCAGAATGGTTCAATATTAACATCACTGACTTTCTGTAAATCTTTAGAAGTAATAAACGTATTATGTATGTAGCTAATCGCCAAACCTTAATCTTTTAAGGTTAATACTTAATACTATTTTTTGTAGTTAATGCATTTTTTTTCCTGTATAGAACAGTTGAAGCTGCAGCTTGAGAAAATAGAAAATGAATGGACATTTTTTTGAAAGAGTGGAATATATGGACATTTTTCTAGGTTAAATAGTTCAAAAAAGGTTTTTCAGATGAAATAATTTTTCTCTGAAAAATTGCTCTCTTATCGCATTTGAAAACATTTGTGACATTTTAGGCTGAGTGAGAGAATCTTCTCTAATATTCATTCATTTGCTTCTAAACGTACATGTAAGCATGTGTTCATGCAGAAATAAATGTAGGGTCCATAGTGTAAGTTATAATAGAACTGTTATCTGTTTTCATGCCCTACCACTGCAATAAAGTTCTTGTGTATGTCTATAAAACAGAGTTAAACATTTTATGAATGTTGAAAACTCATCCAGGAATCCATCAGCATCTGACTTACTTGACTGCATTTTTTTTTTTTTTTTAATAGCGTCAATTTAGTTATACAGATCTGGGCACCTAATTCAGTCTTTTGTTCCAAAGAGAGAAATTTTAAAGGAGTCCTTTCCGTGAACCTAACAGTTTGGAGCACTAAATGTATTTTCATACAACTGTAATGATTTGATGGAAATTTCTGAGTTGATCATTTGTAACTGTCAGCTATGCTATTACTTGTCTATCATCTTTTATTAGAAGGTGGTGTTAGTATTTGCTCTTGCAGCCTGTATTTTTCTCTTTTTTTTTTTTTTCTTTTTTACTACAGATGATCTAGGTTTTACCTTTTAAATATGACTACTTTAATCAGGAGCAAGCGTTATTACTCATTTCAAAGATGAGATAATTTCAACCATTATACAATTTCCAGTAGGTATTATATTTATTGAAAACTGAGATTTTTTCCTTCTCCTCTGAATCTGCAATTCATGCTCTAAGACCAGCATTTTTTTGAATTGCTCCTTTTATGAAAGGCATATTTAGGTGGGAAACTTTTATTAAGAAAAAATTTATCCTCTTTTATACTCTTCAGCTTGTTAATTTTAAAAACAATGCATAAGTTTGCTACAAATAAAATATTTCTTTCATCCTCTATGAAGGCCATGCCCGTTTGAAATGACAGCCAGCATGGTGAGGAAGGCTAGGCATCTGCCAAGATTAAAAAGAAGAGGAACTTAAACCAAGGCTTTTGAATTACATCCCCGTGATCTTTCCCCAGAATTCAATAAATAGATAATTAATTACGGGTATGAGATTGTAGATGATGTTTTCAGAGCAATAGAGCAACCCTAAATATGGGTGACATAATAACCTTGACAGATTACATTACATTGAAGAGATCCCAATTAACTCATCATAGTTTTACTGATTCCATTTCTCACTGATCGCATTAGGATTATTAAGGAAAGACACAGCAGAAAGACACCCAAGCAGAATTCAAGAGGCAAATTTAACATCCTCTCTCATTAGAATCAAAACAGTTGCTTGTTTACCTTCTCTACTTTAGCAGAACCCAGGAAAAGTAGGGTCATTTGATGCCCAGAAATATAATTTTGGTGAAAGTTTTGAAGAAAAACCTTCAAACTCCTTCAATGTATCCTTTATAACTTCTTTCCTTTAATATTCATTTTCTAAGAATGTTATTTAGTACATTAGGCTACCAATTTTACTTGCTACACACAAAAGAATTGTAGATTAACTGTAAAACAGCTTTGCTTGTAATATTTATCTTTACTAGTGTTATAGCTAAGTCTTGCATTTCATTTCAAATTGAAAACGTATCTAACAAACAATCAAAACATTCTAACTCTTAAAATATGGGGTTTTTTTTAAAATTCATTTTAAATTTAACCAACAAATTCACTAGTACTTACTACTATGCAGTCTAGTACTCACTGTGAGTGATGGAATAGTTTCTATAGATCAATATGCCTACAGCAAAGTCCTCTCTAATAACTAAACATCATAGACGTCTGAAACTAAATCTTCCCTCCTCTGCAAAATGAAAGCTTCTAGCTTAGGTCCACAGTCGATAATTGCTAAATGCAGGTTTGACACTCTCTCTTCATCCTAACACCATCCTCATACTGTCACATGATCCCAAACAATGAAGAGAAATGGAAAAAAAGTCTGCTTTTCACACATACTTTGTTTAAACAAAACTCAGGGAAGTGGTTTCATTTACTGCCTACTAGTAGAAGTGAGGGTTTTTTTTTAAGAGGAGTGGAAAAAAATGTCTTGGATGAGACCAACGGAAGCAGCCAGAGATGAAGAAGACATGACAACCCTAGGAAGCTTCATGGCTCCACAGGGAGCTGGGTCACTGCAGAAGTGAGAACTGCACAGTCTGTTCTTCAGCATTCCCCTACTGCTCTGAAAACAAAACCAATGAAATTAGGTGTTGGTAAAGAAAGCACACATACTCACGTGACACAGGGATGGCAGCTGAAAACCATACAAATATAAAACCTACTTATGTATTATCAAAAAGATGCACGGTTCCACATGAAGTTAAAAAACCCAAAACCTTACCATTTCAAAATCTTGCTGGAGAGACATTTGCTCCTCTTTGAGGAGTGAATGACCATATGTTTTAGTTGCCAGCATTTTTCATTCTAGACCCTTCTAAATCAGGCAATATCTAACAAACATTCAACAGCTACTGTGGCATCGGATCAAATCTCTAAAAAAAGGCAAGAGAGGATCTCCTCTGAGTACTACTACAGATCATTTAAGAACATTGGCATGTGACGCTAGCCAGGTATTCAGAAAATCTAAGTGGTGAGCCTCAGAGCAACAAAAAAATGGAAGCTTTGTTTGGATGCATTCCAGGCTGGCATCAGGGGAAGGAGTCTATTCACACTTCTCTGTTTTCTAGACAAGGCGTAAACAATTTCGGATTTGCAAAGGACTGAATGAGCAGGTCCAACATACGAGACAACATTTTATTAGTTTTTCTCTAACCTTGTGTTAAGTTCGGATAATTTACGTATTATGTAAGCTGGTTTTCTTCTCATTATTACAATTACTTTTATGGTTTCTTCAACTTTTTCCTTCTAGTTATCAGTTATATAATGCTTTTATGATGACTCTGCTGATCCATTCTAAACATCCCATGCACTTCAGTATAGATTTATGTATGTGTATATATTTTTATATATAAATACCTTCCTAACAACCGTATCTGACTAGAGCTCACTCGTACAGCAGCAGGTGAAAATACCTCTCTCTGTTCCGCAGCGGTTACAGAGCCCTGCAGTGCCCAACCGTATCCCCTTCTATTAAAGCTGTGCAGCTGGAGGCCTGTTCTGCGCTCACCAGTGTGTGTGCAGGCATTTGGGTTTTGAGTGGGTCTAATGTATAACTTATGAAATGATAATTCCGTTTACACGCTGAAAAATATGCAGGCCCTCATCTATGTCCTATGAGTAGGAAGCTACTGAAGATTTTTTACCTCATAAAATTTCCCTTTAGGTAATGGGAGTTTTTTCCCTTGCACGTTTGCATGAGAAATAAACCTGTTTTACAAAGATGCTTTCAGAAAAAGGGACTAAACAAGACTTCTTTTAATCTATTGGTAATGGAGGCACTTTTCACTCAGCTTTTCAATGTTTTTTATTTGTTAGTTTATTTTTAATGGTGAATGGCACATTCTTTCTTATGCCAAGACCCGAGTTCAGAAAATTCTTTCCTGAATACTATAACAGTAGCTTATTACAGCTTATATGTTCAAAATGTCTAATGCTTTCCAATTTCAAGTTTTTCAAAACGTCCACATTTCTGCTATTTGCCGCAGACTGTGGAGCCTGAAGGGAAGAAATCTGTGAAGATGACAAGACTGAGTTTTCTCTTTTCGTGGAATCACATTCTCATTTGATTGAAGGTAGAAAAAAAAATGAAATGTCTCTTCTCTTAACTTCTGCTTCTCAGGAAAAAAACCTTGGCTGTCTACCAAAATCACCCTGTCCTGTTCCCAGACCGGGTTTATACTACTGCTAATCAATGTATTAAGCAGCGACATCGAGCTGCCTGGAACTACTGCATTACTGCAAGAACAAGAGAAGGAAGAAAATTGAAAAGTAGATTTGGAAACATCAGAATTCAGATTGATTGCACAGTCCTCAAGCCACCTACTAAATGCTTGGTAGCACAGCCTGTAGTTACTTGGCAAAATACAATTTTTGATAGGGAATCGCTGATTGTCCTTGGACTACGTGCAATGACAGAGCTAGGGCTACACAGGGAGTTGTACCTTGCCTTAACTTTCAAACACTTCACTGTGTAACCTGAATAGCATGGGGCTGATACAGAGCAAATCAATATAAACATAGGTTTATGTTTGTGTTTTGAGTCAGCCTTTGGATAGGAACTCAGAACCACTGCGTTAGCTATTGTTAGGAAAAAAAATTAAAATTCTTACTTTTAAAATTTTTTATTTTTCTCCACTTCTGTTTTTAGTTCTATTGCTCTCTAAGACCTTCCAGTCATATTTTCCATGAAAAAAAGCATTACAAAAACTTCTGTTTCCATTTTTTTTCCCTCTGTAATGACAGAAGCCCACTATTATTCTTCCAAAAATCTATGGGCAAAGAAAGTCAACAGGATATTGAAGCATGCACAAGGAATGGAGAAATTTCTTCTGAGTCCTAGGGATTTGGGAAAGGACTGAGTCTGTAAGAACTCCTGTTCACTCTTCTGCATCCATTCGAGATTGCATTTCCCTTAACCTCTGCCTACTTCCAAGGAGGACGAAGCACAAACGTTAGTTACCCTACTCCATCATTCCATTGAGCGTTACTTTGCTATCTTTTTAGCATATACTGAACTTACTAGTATGAAAGAACTGACCTCAAATCCTAATTTAAATATGTCATTGGTCGGTTTCGACATAGAAGAAGGGTGCCTGAAGTAACATGAATGGCAATATAGAAGATTTCTTCATATGGCTTCTTTTATATCTCCTACATGTTACATGTTTTGCCTTTATTACTGTACAAGCCTTGCACAAAGGGAAGGACACACTGTAGGTTAATGTAGGCCACAAAATAGCACAATAAATCACAGAAATATGGACTTTCATGTTCAAGGCTTGGAACTTTTAATTTCTCAATGTGAACAGTCAGTATCAGAGAAAAAATTTATAACAAACTAGGAATTTGTTTAATACAAATCTGGCAGACATCTATGTTCTCTGTTCACAAGATTTTAAGGTTTGTATTTAGATGCAATATCCATGTGTTATGTTAAAGTCAGTCTTGTAAGTAGAGATAATAAAGCAAAAAAAAAAATATTATTAGAAGTTTTGATAAAATTAAGTACATTTTCTGATGATTTATTTTAATGATAGAAATCACACTTCAGTGGAAAAGAATTTCTTAAAAATAACTGCTACTCTTTTCACAACAGCAAAAGTTATAACAAAAGAGTTATGGCCATCCATGGCCAAAATCGCAAAATTTTGAAAGAAGTAGTCTCTTAAAATTTTGCTATTTTTTTTCTCTCAATCAGCTCCATCAATAACAAGCTGAAACAGCAAAATGCTTGTTTCACTTCCATTTTTCAGGTTTCACCCAGATGGACTGTGATGTGCTCTTCAAACTAAGCAAGATTGCAATGAGAACCTGATGTTTAAATTCAGTGCACCCTAATCAACTAAAACAGCAATTAAATTCAGGCTGTCTAGACCCAAAAGCACAATCCTTGCTGTATGTTGGATAAAACCAGAACTGGTATTTTGGTTTTTTTGGTGGCTGGGTGAGCAAAAAGAGAAAAATACATGAAATAGCGGTATATAAGTTTATTCATTCAGTTAATTCAACAACTTGGAGAAGGATTCATTATGATTTTTGTCTGGCACAGATTAAAATCATAACAGACTGCCAAGTACTGCAAGAATAAGTATAATACAAAAATAAGGATGGTTATTTTCTTAATCAAAAGAGCTGTACTGTCACTTTTTTATTTAAATGATTGTGCATAGATGATACAACTGTACTGGTCTCTTTGAGGCTGCAGACACCCTTTTAACATGCCAAAGTGAGCTGCATAAATGATGAAGGATATTAATTCATTCATTTGGAGGTGGGAGGGATCCTGCAGTGTTTTAAATCTAAAACAGTGGAAGTAGACTTGTAAAGCTCCCTGTTGATGCCACTTAGACCTAAGTTGTGGTGGAGCACACTAATTAATTACAAGCACAGAAAAGCTAGGAGCAGGTAGATGGAGGAAGAAGGCATACGCAAGATGCGATAGAGGTGTGTCTTCCACTATTAGAAAGCATTTGGTATGTAATGTTAGAGGAACTCGAGTGAGTACCGTCTTAAGGTGCCCCCTGAGAGCCCCACATTCCCAATTTCTCAAAGAGATGACAGCTAAATGTCAGTGAGCGGGAAGGCTACGTACCATAGAGCAGGCACAAGGAACTGCTCCAGTGCAGGAGATGTGCTCTCTGTCAGGCCTGACTGCGTCCGGTCTCACCAGGCACTCTCCCAAACAACGAGGGCCAAGGTAGCCAGAGACTCTCAACAGACCAACATGGAACGAGGACTAAGCAACAATTTTAATAATATTGTTGGTTTTGCACCGACTTCAGTAAAACATGCAGTAAGTATACCGTTATCTATTAAGTTAGGTGGACATTTTGGGTGATGCATTCCTATGTATGGCGATTTGGTTTTGTTTCAAACACCAACCGTGATGCCAGAGGTGTCTGTGACAGGAGGAACGGGCCTTTGCCCATAAGTTGATGACAGAGACAAAAGAAGACAAAGAAATTGCTTGAAGGAGGAGGAGGTTTACTGGGAGTACTGACTAAAGCTGCTTTGTGAAAACCAGGTGAATTTCTGAGAGAAGTTGATAAGCCTTGAAAAGTAATTCTCTTTCTCATTTGACCATCTCCTATAATGTCGTTCTAGTAGCTTGTCTACAGACAAACTGGGAGAAAGGGACTTAATGTGTGCCAAGGGGAAAAGAGCAGTTGCAGGTTTTGAGAGAGCAAATGTGGCTGGCAGGCTCACCAGAACTGTCAGAGATGATTGCTTTAAAATAATACCATCTACTCATTTTTTTTTGCCTATGGGAAAATAAAAAAGGCTGAGAATGCCTTTTCCTTATTAAGTCATTTACTATTTTGTAGTTCTGTTTTCACCAACAGGACTTTGGGGCAGGCTGATATATCACAGCTATGCTTCTCTCTTTATGTATTGTCTATTCCAAGAGCATTCTACAAGAAAGCTAAGTCTTGTAGACGGCAAGAGTCTCCACAAGACGCTTTCTAGAAGAACCTTGAAGAAAGTTATAGATGGATAAACTAGAGAGTTATAAAAATAAGTGATTTTTCAGCTCAGAGGCCAAACACAACCAAAAAAAGAAAGAGAGGAAGGAGAAATCTGCTTTGAGGTGAAATGAATTAGGAAATTGCCAAAGGAACGGAATGCCAAAGGAATGGAATTGCCCAGTTGCATGGCTAGACTGACAAAACTGCTGGTTTGACTATCTTATCCCTCATACACTGTAGGAGCAAGAACAATACCGTTCTAGGTGGTATCTGTTTTAATTAGAGGTAGGATGGGCTTTAAAATTTCCATATAGGTGACCTGGTCATTGACTGTATGATATTGTAAAGAAGTCTGTTCCTTCTAAAGATCATTTTATCCAAATAATGTTGTATGAGGTAAATAAGAGAACAAGGAACCTGCAAGTCCCGTTTCTTTCTCCTAGCTCTTCAAAATAGGTGATAACTCAGCTTTCTCACAGACTTCCCACCATGATATCAGTACAAAATATAACTGCTTCACCTGAAAAAAGTTATAAGGAACCTCGCTTTATATTGTCTTATAAATTCAGGATTTAGAGCACTCTTATGACAAACGACACAATTAAACATTTGTTCTCTTCAAGTGGGAAGACCTACATATCTACATGTACTTATTCTACTAAGCAAGTAGGCTAGTATGGTGAAAGAGCAGGTCAGGCATTGTGCTATTTGTTAAGAGAAAGAGCAGCTTTGGTAATTGACTCTAAAGAAAAGTTCTTTTTTTCTCTTGGAAAGGTAAACTCTTCTACTCACCTGGCATCCCTAAATCTCTCCCCTATGTGCATCTGGTTTCAAAGGCCAGCGTTACTTGCCAGTTTCTATCAAAAGATAATCTGAGGGCAGCCAGAACTACATAGTTAGGTAATTCATTAATGCCTCCTAGTTGAGAATGTCTGAAATGTCCCAATTTCTCTGCTCAGTCAAGGAAAAGCAACTGCTGTTCTTGACTGCTGAGGGTCCTATCAGGCTCTGGCAGGTGAATCCACCCAGAGAACCTCAAACATTAACCTGCACGTGAAGAGCAGCAGTAGCTTGGTCAAGGCTTTTTTCCCTTCGTGTTTCCCTAAAAATGTTTACCTCTGAGGAGAAAGCAACTATTAAGTTTAGTACCAGATTTCGAAAGATCTCTGCAGGCAGACAGGTTGCCTATTTCTGTGTTGACAGCACGTCTGACTGACGAAATGGCTAACAGATTGCATGTATACACTGATTCACATAGATCATACATATAGAAGTGAAAGAAAGGTAGACCTGCTACATACTGACCACTCACAGCAGCCTGAAATAAAATATATAGTGAATTCTGCCGTAACATGAAGAAGCAGTACAAAAAAAAAAAAAGTTATAAGGGAAACATCTTAAATTTACCACATTTTGCAGGTACTAAGCTGGGTTTGGTTTATTGTTTGGGCTTTTTTTACTGCAAAGATGAAACTGCATTTCCCTTTTACAGAATAAAGTTTTATGCCGCATTTTCTTATAGACTTCAGAAACATTATACTGATGCTAAAAAGTCACAATGCCACAGTCTCTGAAATCATCCCATTCACATCCCTGCCATTATACTGACGCTAAAAAGTCACAATGCCACAGCCTCTGAAATCATCCCATTCACATCCCTGCCGGCTCTATTTGTTAATACTCAATGCATGTTCAACTTTTATCAGCTCACAAAGGTGACGTAAAAGGAGAAGGGTACACTGAGCTATCGCTGTAACACTGAAGGTATTCAAAAGAGAAAAAGCAAGAGTGTGTTACCTTTTGTACAGGCAAACCCTGAACAGTATCTGCCTGCTCCGGCACTGAGAGCAAAGGAACATCACGTATTTCAAAGGTGTTGCCTACAGCACCATTCACGCCACCAGACTCCATTGAGTACGTTTGTAACTCATTCACTGGAGGAAGGCAAGTCTATAAGGTTATTTACAATCACCTTGTTGGAAAATGAGTTGATTAATATTTGCATTTTGACATCATACTCACCTGCAGGATCCATTGCATTCCAAGATTATTATGTAGCCTCTTTACTCAGATCCTGAACCTTCTATTACAAGCTAAAGTCAACCGCTGCTGGTTAAGAAAGGCATAAAGCATGGTGTGAACAAATAAGATCCAGTCCCATTACACAAACACAATTCCTCTTCTTGATCATATGAGATCTTTCTTACAAATGAAAGGATTTTCAACACTGTGTAGCACCAGCCTACACTGAGTTTATTTTGAACATCAGTCACAACCCACTATCGTACCAACAGCTCTGAATAATTAACTACTCTTATAATCCCTCAGGAGCATTGTACTTTTAGCTTCGTAGCCTCCTGCAGCGTTCAGCCTGGGCAGTCTCTTTGGTCTGCATCCACCTCTGCTCTCTTTGTGCCTGGGGAGCCATATCACCTGCCTCGTTCCCCATTGCTAACACATCTTAAAGACCTCACGCAGGGCCTCTTTCTATCCACGTAGGAAGCTCAGTCAAACCCACAGCAGACTCAGAAAATCAATATAGCTGATCTCCTCTGCTAGTCTCTGAATAAGCAGAACTCAGATCGAGTTGTTCTTCATAGACAGCTTCATAAACACATTAAAAACATAAGATATATGTCTCTAAATAACACGACCCTCACACTTTAAACTATTGCTAGCCCCCTACTACTGTGCCCTTTAGTACAACCTCAGAATGTATAAAAAATAATTGAGAAAACAACTGAGAGAAGTTACTGTATGCTGATCCCTGATCACTACTAAAGGAAAGGCAGGCTCTTGCAATTGCATGCATGTCCTTCAGTCAAATGATCTCTCAGAAGACAGACAGGCTCAATGGAGAGACCGAGAAGAGTTAGCTATGGTCATGCAAAATTAAGTCAAGCCCTTAAAATTTCATCTTTCTCTGAAGCAGGAATCTACTAAAAGCAGACTTAGGAGCTCAGCTACGTTGGCCCCCTAAGTATTCTGTGAGGTGTATTCTGCTTTTAAAAATGACCTTTTCTTTTCATTGCAAAGCACTTAAATGTATAGGTGTCTTACAAGCACGGCAGTGTTGTCTGAGTACTTCCTCATAGATACAAGTCTCCAAACAGTAGCAGGCTACAGAAACTCTTATCTTTAGCATGTAAATACAATAGCACTGATGAGCACTGTTTCCAAGGTCAGGAAATGGTTATTAATCCCTTTCTGAGAAGCACATGTACTCTGTTACCTATCTAAGTGCAGCACGAAGACGCAACAAGGTATGCTTTATGAAATCGTTAACGCATGCCTCCAGAGCATTGGTGGGTTCAAGACTTGGTCCCAAGAAGTGTATTAAGCGCTAAGCAGATCTTCTCTTGAAGTCTCATACTGTTACAAATAGATCTTTTATTTGATGTCATTTAAATTTTGGAATGAATATTTCCTTTTTTAGAACATAGATTGTAGCTTTTAATTGGAATAGGTAAAATTGTAGAGAGCGCAAGTGACAAGTAAACACAGACATGCCAAATTTCTTGTTCTATATGTCTTTATTGTTTCTTAATATATTTTATTATTTTTACTCCAAACTAGTAGTCCTGTACTTTTCCACCTGCTGAGACGCTTTGTGGGCTTTTTAAGTTTAGCAGCTAGGCTTTCTTTTCTCTGAAATTTTGTTAAAATAAAAACAGCTTCTGGAATTCACAGTAAATGCTTTGTCATTGACCTTGAGAGTACTTTGGCACGTGAGGGATTTCTATGCTTTGCCAAGAAGTAATGGTGATAGCAGAAATTTTGACACAGTTGACCCTCCAATAGTTAGGCTACTGTGGTGTTGGTGGCTTCACCTATCAGTATCTCCAATGGCAATACTGTATTTCAGCTGTCAATGACAAGCATGTAATATTGGAAGAACAGAGATTTTACAGAAACAACATCACAAGCAGCAGTATGGATTTGTTGAAACCTAATATTTAGAAATTCTTATTTTTCTTGTGTTTCTTATAGCTTTGTGGACAAATAGTGCGGGATGCTTGAATTAAGAGAACAATTCTTAAATTAAGAGAACAATATAATCAAGTTTCAGTATAATGAAATCTTCTAGCCATTTATCTCAGTTATGCTTTAAAATAAATACTGAATTATAAATTAATTATTTTATTTTCCACCAACAGCATTTTTTTTCTCCTTATGGGTATATATTAATCTCACAGAAGAGAAATACAGAATTTTAGAGCGTTAAAGTGAAAGAAAGCTGCTTTTCAGAGTTCTCTGAAGCAATTCAAGCAGGGTTAGTCACCTTTTTCAGCCTGAAATCCTTTGCTACAAAACCCCAAAAAAGTCTTGAGGCCAGACATTGTGAGTGACAGGTATTATTTATATTTAAGTAAATTGAACTTGTGCCTCACTCCCATTCCCCTGCCT
>NW_009609568.1:0-4681 GCF_000690535.1 Cariama cristata
CGGGACGGGCTCCAGAACGAGAAGGTACGGGCGGGCCTGGGCTCCCCGCGGGGCTCCCGGCGCCCTCCGCCTCCCGCCGTGCCTCCCTCAGCACCTCGCTGCGGGGGTTCTCTAACCCCCGTAACGTGCCAACGTGCCCCACCAGCCGGGTTGTATTTTGGGGGTTTTTTTCTTAAATGCCGCTTTTTGATGTTGAAAGATGAGGGGGGTTGCAGTGGTGGAAAAGTTTATTGTGGAAATAATAACTTAAGGTCGTTTTTCCTTTCTTCTTCTTAGAATGTTGTACCGACATCGGTGAAAATCAATTTAATCAATATGCTGTCAGAGACGGGCCTTCAGGTTATAGAGGCCACCAGCTTTGTTTCCCCTAAGTGGGTTCCTCAGGTCGGTATTCAAACAGGATTTACAATTGTGTGTTATAGAAACGCCTAATAATAGATAGTAATCCAATGAAAAGATTCTGATTGCTCCAAAAGGCTCGTTACTGCGGCTTGTAAGTGGGCAAGAAATGGCAAAGCCAAATAAAGGAGCTTGCAATATCCCAGACCTTCCCTTTGGACCCTGAGAAAGAGCACGTGTACAGATCAGACACAAACAGCGGGTTGTGCACGTGTTTGCGCTGGCTTGACTGGGTGACTGAACTATGATCCTTCACAGGGCACGGTGCCGTTTGCTCTTTAGAGGCCCATTTCTCTTATTCCTAAATATTTCTGTTTCAGTGACAAAAAGAAATTAAAAAAACCTTTTTGTAATTTGCAGAAGTGGGTGTTGTCACCCTTAGAAACCTTCCCTTGTTTACTTTGCAGATGGCTGACCATACGGAAGTCATGCAAGGAATTAATAAGTTGCCTGGTATTAGTTATCCTGTGCTGACCCCTAATCTGAAAGGATTTCAGGCAGCGGTAAGAGACATCAGCGTCTGAACGTTCACAGGGCCTCATGCAGGGTTGCCTGCAAAGGAACATTTCAACTGTGGTTAAGGGTGGGAAATGCACCTTTCGTTCTGGCAGGCAGCAGTCTCATCTTGTAGTTCCTTTACAAGGTTTACAAGGGATCGTTTTGCTGGGGAGATAGAAACTTGTTGTTTATAATAGAAAATACCTTGATACGTTTTCTATTATTAAAAAAAAGTAATCTAATTTCATTGACAGTGATGCTTTCAGTCTTCTCTGCGTATCCCACAGCTCTCCTGACTACATCCAGCAGATATGGCTTTACTGCTGCATCTGTAACTTTACACTTGTTTTGAAGACAAACTTGGATGTGTCATCATGGTTTTGCTGTAGAATGAACTGAGGAAAGAATTGGGTTATTCAGGAAAGAATTGGGGTAAAAATGTGTTTTATAAAATGAGAGAACTGTAGTCATGGTTGTCCTTGTCATTTCCCTTGCAAGAGAAATCACCTCCCTTTTAATTTATGCTTTCTATTGGCAGGTGGCAGCAGGGGCCAAAGAAGTGTCGATCTTTGGAGCAGCATCTGAGCTCTTCACTAAGAAGAACATCAACTGTTCCATAGAGGAGAGTTTGGAGAGATTCAATGAAGTGATGACCGCAGCGAGAGGAGCCAGCATTCCTGTCCGGGGGTAAGAAGCTCCTGCTGCGAACTTAGCATCGAGCAGGTTGTGTGGAGAGATGTGACTGCTTGAGTTTAGCTCTTTGGAGTCCTGCATCTGCAGCACCGAGGAGTGGGATTTCTTTTAAACTTTACCTTTTTTTGGGGGGTGTCTCTCTACCTGGATGGGTGCAAGCAGATGTGAGCTCAGTGCGTTGAGAAGCATTAATTTGGAAACACCACCACACTATCACAGTTTCAGATGCTGGCTTCCTGCAAAGCCTGTACCACTCATGACAGCTTACACTCTTCCAGATAGATTCACCCTTCATGTAATTATTCTGTCTTCAGTTTTACCAAATGATCCAAAATAATAGTAGCTTCTTGGCAGACATTCCTCATGGAAGTGTGCAGATCCACAAACCCAGCAGTCCTGTGTACTCCTGTCTTGGCAAGTTTTTCATGTCCATGGAAGAAGTAAATTGTTGAATAGTTAATTATGTAGGCTTTGTCCACTGGACTGATTTTTAGAATATGAAATTAATTCTTCCATTGTATAGAACATGAAAGATGCAGCACAAGTCCTGGCTAATTTGGCCAGTATAATCTCATTTCAATTCTCTAGCTAAAAGTGTGTATTTTTTTTAACCATAGATACGTTTCCTGTGTCCTTGGATGTCCCTATGAAGGGAAGATTTCTGCAGCTAAAGTTGCAGAGGTGAGTTCATCATAAATATAACCAGAGTTTCTGAGAGGTTTTTGGCTCGCTTTTATGGATGTGAATTGGGGACTGGGGGCTGGAGGGTGTGTCCAACCAGTTAACCAAAGACTGAGGGAAGACTGGGGAAGGTTACAGCTAGCTGCCCCCACAGGGAGGGAAGACTCAGTCTAGCTGAGACAGACAGGGGAGTTCAGCGAGATGTGGGGACCTGGAGGTTTTTGACCGCGGAGAAGAGTCTCCTGGCTGTTGTGCTCCAGGGAAGCATGCACTGATTCCTCTGTACAGCAGTTCCCAACTCTGGGAAAGGGAATGACAAAGCTGCCTTTTCAGTATGCATCTCGGCTTTTGGACAGGTCTCAAAGAAGATGTACTCGATGGGATGCTACGAGATTTCCCTCGGTGACACCATTGGCATTGGGACGCCAGGGAGCATGAAGGAGATGCTGACAGCAGTTATGAAAGAGGTGCCAGTCGGGGCTCTTGCTGTTCACTGCCACGATACCTACGGGCAAGCTCTTGCCAACATCTTGGTAGCGCTTCAGGTAAGATACTTGCTTTGAAGTGTAGCGTCTTCCCTTGGGGTTTTTTTTTGTGCTTGTGAACTGTAGATTGAGGAGCGGGACCACAGTTTGTCCTTTAAGAGGAGTTTACTGATTGTGGTTTTTTTTGCAGATGGGTGTTAGCGTGGTTGATGCTTCTGTCGCTGGCCTTGGAGGCTGCCCCTACGCCCAAGGAGCGTCAGGAAACGTTGCTACGGAGGACTTGGTGTACATGCTGAATGGCCTGGGGATCCATACGGTAAGCATGAGCAGCCTTTGCTTGCAGCAGCTGAGCCTCTCACACAATGGCTCTGTTCGGGCTTCGGCGAGGGTTCAAAATTTGGCCCAGGGAGCCTGGGCGCAGAGGGTACAGCTGGAGGATCGCTCTGGGTCTGCCGTGCAGGCCAGCCAGGCTGTGCCTGGGGACCTTATCTTGCCATACCAATCCCACACCCCCTCCCTGGGAGCATTTCCTCCTCTCCCTTTCTCAGCGCTCTGCCATTTGACCCCCACTATCAGAATCGCGCTGGTGAGCAGCAGGCACTGAGGGCCTTGTTGAAGTACCCTTGAAAGGCTCCCTCACCCCCTGCTAGTCTCTCCCAGTGATGCCAGTTGTTACTGGGCAGCTCTACGTGGCAGAACTGGTATCAAGGCATGTTGTATCTTTTTTCCCATGAAGGGTGTGGATCTGCAGAAGCTGATGGACACAGGCACGTTTATTTGTAATGCTCTCAACAGACGAACCAATTCCAAAGTGTCCCAGGCATCTTGCAGACTGTGATACTGAATCGAGTTTCTCCTTGGATCAAGAAGAAAGCAAGGATCCAGTGTTGGCCGCGTTTCCCCTCTGTTCTGTAACCTCTGATCTACAGTACTCCTTCCAGGCTTGGTGCTTGAGAGGAAATGCATAATTCACCAGAATCTGTATGAAGAAACGAAAGAAACAAGAATACTGTATTCAGCCTTGAAGACATTAGCCATTTGCCTTAGAGAAGGGAGGACGTGTATGGGCTGAGGGAGAAGTGATGGCTGCAACACTTGTCTTCTCGCAGAGAGCTGTGATCTCCGGTACCAGCTCAGAACAGTGTCCGGTAACTTCTACCTCGAGAGTATGTTGCCATAAACTACCGGCAAAGGATAAACCACAGCTTTTTCCAGTTAGAGCACTTCTCCAGGTCAGGCTTGACCCTTCTTCCTTTCTCTCTCCACACTACAGATGTTAAGACTGAAATCAAAAGACTCCCCTTCATAATTCAAGTGTCAAGGGGCAGCCTTGGACCTTCTGTCTTAGCATTTAGGGGTTGTAATAAAGGACTGTATCTGTTGTAAGATACTTCTTAATACTAGGAGTAATAAGCACATTGTTTAATATTCTAAAGTATTAGAAATTTGGTGTAACTAAACCGGAGTTTTTGCTGCCTCTTCTGCCAGCACTCAGTGTGGAAACACTGCATCGTTGTGGGCTGTGCCCCATCCCCTGAGAGCAGGCAGCTTGAAACGTGCTTATTCTGTACACGCATCTACTCCTCACGGTAGACAGATCCTAGGAAATCTCCCCCAATCTTCTATTTAAAATAATTTATTTAATAGTTTATTTGTGGGGCTGGAGACAAGTGCAGAAACCTTGCCCTTCCATGGGGTGGGCCTGGTTTGTAGCTGCATGCTGTGCCTTTCTCTGACTGCCCCAGCGTGCTGCATACGGGACCGTCCCTCCGCGTCTCTCCACGTCACTTAAATAAGCTGTAACAATTAAATAAACTGTAACACTGAAATAAACTGGAATCGGTGAATAAATGGGCGGGTTTAACCCCGGGGCTCAGTGGCCTCCTTCCGCCGCCAGGGGGCGCTGCGGGGCCGAGCGCTCACCG
>NW_009609569.1:0-273 GCF_000690535.1 Cariama cristata
TTGGGCTGGCCCTCGTCTCGCCACGAGGCGTGCTCCCCTCCAGCCTGCAGCAGATGCCTGGAAACACCCTCGAAGGGTGAAGAAGACACCGGGAAGGACCAGACCCTTTGCAGGGGGTCAGAGAGCACCTTCTCGGGGCTTTGGAAACCGACGGGGGCGAACGCTTTCCCTCCTGCCTGCCCAGGGCACCGCGGGTCTCCATTGACAGCACCCTCTGCCTCAGGGCTACCCGCGCCCCTGCGGACCCCGCGCCGGGCGCCTGGGCAGGGGGGG
>NW_009609570.1:0-503 GCF_000690535.1 Cariama cristata
TTATATACATTTTATGATAGGTTACAAATGTCAAGCTAAAGATGGTTACAGAATTTTTAATTTTTTTTTAAAGTAATTTACCATACATTTATATTTTGTGGAGTGAACAAGTTTCTCTGTGACAAAATTTAAAAAATATTAGTACTTTCACTGAATATCTGATTACTGAGAAATAGAAATGGTTTAGAATATAAATGATTTGTTTACATTTTAATTTGCAAAATATGTATGTATATTTAGGAACTGAGCTTACAAAAAGACTTGCACAAACTTCCATATCAGGTCTTAAAGCATTGCTCACATAAGCACTTACACATGATTTTTATACAAATGCCCCACCATGCATAATATTCTTAACACGTGTGACTGCAAAAGTAATGCAAGATGGAGGGTGTTGAGTAGTATTTCTTAAGTGGAAAAAATTTAATTTAGCATCAGACACCTTCAGCATAATGAAACAGAGTCAGACTTTCTCTTAATTCTGGGCCTAAACCTGGAACACG
>NW_009609571.1:0-4569 GCF_000690535.1 Cariama cristata
CTGCCTCGTGACCGTCTGGTGAGCGCGGGACGGTTTGGGGATTTAGTCAGAAATGGGGTGGGTGGGGGAACCTCTTCTGAGCTCTCTGTGAAGGCAGTGGCATAAGCTGAGGAAACATCCAGGCCACGAGCGAGGGGAACTGAGATCTCCAAACTCTCACAGTGTGTCACGGTCTGTTTGAGAAAGACCTCCTTCCTCCTCCTCTTCCTCAGGCTGAGAGCCTGCTCCCCTCCCTCGTGGGCTGCTCCCTGGAGGATTTATTTTACAGATTCTGCCGAAAGCAGGCCATGAGGTCTCAAATTAGGAACGAGCCCCCCTTTGGGCAAAGTTGTTACAGAAAAGGGAAAGGCCTCCATTTTCACTTTCACCTGGCCGCCCCCTCCTTCGCCAGCATAGTCCTGAAGCTGAGCTGGGACTGGAGGGGGGGGCGGGGGGCTGGTAAGAGGAAAGTGTTCCCCCGGAAAAGCTGCACACCTTTTTCTTACACTTTCAGTCTTTATAAGCCCTGTCTGCGGAGAAGTGCAGCCTTGCGCCCTAGCCCAGCTCGCTGCACCGTGCTGCTGTCAGGAGTTTTAGCAGCAAACGAATTTACCTTGTGATTATTTTTTTTTCTCTCTCTCACTGATGAAATGGGCGCGCGTTCCTCTGCTTTTCCCCTTCTCCTTCCGTGTGGATGCCGTGCTGCTTGCGGAGAAGCCTTCCTCGTGCAGTCACTTCCTAGAGGTGATGGACGTCATGGTTGCCCAATGGCAGTACGCAGGGCTGCGCGGCACCGGAGTTAACTCTGCTCGGCCGTGGCGTAGGTGCCGGACGGCGATCCGACAGCAACGGGGTGATTGCTGCAAGATTGGGGCACGCGGTGATTCTCACCGTCGGGACACCCTGCCTGCTTCTGAAGGCTCTGAGCTTGCACCTGAGCCTCGTTGGGTGTTCCTGGCTGTCTTACGCCAGGCTCGTTCCCTGCTTCGCAAGCGTTTCTGAACCAGAGGCAGAAATTTGTTAGCTTTTTTTTTTTTTGGCTTGCCTGTCAAGGACACTGTGCTTTGTCATGTTTTATCTCGTTTCTGCGCCGTTGCCCGTTTGGTGATCTGCAAGGAGTTCAGTACCGCTGTGTGCCTCCTGAAAGGGAAAAATACAGATCAGCTTGATATACTCTTATTTCCATCAACATTGGGAGATGATTAACGGCGTGGAATGTGCTACAGAACTTGGTATTGAAAATCTCTAGCTGTGTGAGATGTTTGGGAAGCGAAGAAAGGACAGCTGGGAGCGCTGGCCCCTGCAGCAGTCAGGGTTTGTGGGATAAGCTCACTTGCTGATCATTTTTGTAAACATCCAGCTGTGAAATACTTGAGCGGTGCTAGCACTTTCAATTATCAAGAAGTTTCAGGCTCAGCACCCTGTAGAGATGAACAGGCAGTTTCCACTTCAGCCTGAGCTGTTGTTCCAGGCTATCTTCAAACTTGGGCAGATAGTCTTCCAAGCACCAAGGAAGCACAAGCGATGCAGGCGCTCTGTGACCATCAACACAAGAACTGGGGGGGGAAAGGCAGTAATGAGAGCGATTACCCTGCCACCAAGCTCCCATGTGGAGGGACAGATTGCATAGTGAATTCCACTGCTTTGCAATATTGCAGGACCCTGAATAGCGATGTCGTTATGTTCCATTATTAGCAGACAGTGAAGACGTCCCAACTCAACAGCTGGCCTGTGGGGTCAGGAGCAGCAAAGTGAGGAATCCCAGTTCTGCCCCAGGATCCATCTATGCGTCCAAGCAAGTTACTTGTTGCTCAGTGGCTCAGCTTGGCCGCCCAGGGGAGATGCATCTCTGGGCTAGTGATGCCAAGGCAGAATTCTGGTGTAGCTCTGTCACTGTGGTTTTTTAAGTATGTGATTGGAAAAAGTGCTATATACTTGTCAGTACCGGGGCTGGCTGCCGCATACCTTTCCCCTTCAGCCACCTCCTCCGTGAAGTTTCTGAGGTGACACACAAGCGTACCCTCCTGGTACTCCGTATCCTCTGTTCCCTAACCACAGGCTCTCTGCAGCATCTGACTAGGTTGTTTACCAAAACACTGAAGACTGTCTGATCCGTGTCCAGGGTTCCCCAGAGAGAGCCTCTGAGAGCCGTGTCCTGGCTGCTCTCAAATGTGCTCTGAAGGTTCCCGAATCTCCTCTTTGCTGCTGGATGCTGGTTCCGATCCATAAGGGAAATGGAAAGCTGGCCAGCTGGGCGAGGGCTGCGTGGAGCTCCTTTAGAACAGTAAACAGTGACTCACCCCCTCCTTGTGTCTTCTCTCTCTTCATGTCAAATATATTGCCTCGCATATGCTTCTACTCTCTGATTCACACCATCAGCCCGTCCCTCCCCGCTCTCATTACAAATGAGTGACAAGCGTCAGTCTGCCTTACAGGATGTGTGAAGATTGTCAGAGCAGGAGAATGGCTTTTTGAATGATGGGAAGAGGGATGGTGCTCTGCCTACCATGCTGCAATGTGCTGGAAATCCGTGGTGTGCCTCTGAGTGGCGGAGGCACGGCGACGAAGATTTAAGCATCTGTAGTTCCCTTCACCTGTCAGCTCAGATGTTATCCTTGGTAGGCACATCCGTTTGGCTGGCGCTCTGGAGCTGGGAATAACTTGTGGATAAATGAGAAATTTAACTATAACAGCTGCCTGGGAATTAAATCGCCACATTTGGGAATGAGTAGCGTATTCCCTGTGTAACTGTCGCTGCTGAATTGAGATGCGATGGCAGAGATCCCCATCGCTGCTTGAACCTTATGCTGTTTTTCTACCCTCTGGAAGTCGTCGCCGGCCTGGCTGAAGGTGAGGGTTGCATGTTTTCAGTTTGCTGTACGTGTCTGAGGATGGAAGCTAAACACCAGCAGGGCTGTCTGCCAGGCACTCGTGTTCTGGCCAGGGTTGTCTTTCAGTGTAGAAAGAGTTTTAAAATTTGAGTTCATCCACAGTTGTTGGGTGTCGGCAGTGACTTTATAGTAATTCCTTAATGTGTAATGCGCCTTGAAAGCCCTGTAGCGTGGAAAGTTTGAAATCTCCTTCTGGCATGTTTTCTTTCTTAATTGCAAGCCTTGTGTGGAAAGCTCTATCCTACCTCTGCCCAAGTCAGGCTTTCTGCCTTCTTCCCCTTTCAAAGTGAAGGAACTGGGGATCTCTAGACGGTCCAAGCTGAGACCATCAGGCTTGGGATGTCAGCCAGAGACGTCCAGGTTTTTGGGAGGATGCTGCAAGAGGCATAGGAGTCATCTGAGAGATGGATAGGACGTTGGCAAGGCTGTCAATGGGTAACTTTATTGCAGAATTACAAGGGTTCTTTATGTAATGCACAGTCAAAACACTTGCTTTAAATACAAGCATGGAGCTGCACTGGAAAAGCCTTTGCCCCTTACAGTTGGTGTATTACTACTTGCTGCTTTATTTATGTAGTGTTCAAAGTGTGTTGTACTGCTTACAGAATACAGATGTAATGCGGTCCTTGTTCCAAAAAGCTGAGCTCCTAATTTTAGATGTGATGCAGCAAACGCAATTAAGGAAAGAAGGGCAGGAATAGGGTAAAGACTAAAAGGATTCTAATAATCAAATCACAGGCAGGGTCCCAGAAGACCCCTGTGCAGCATGTTTAGGGAACACTTGTGGGGTATGACATGTTTGCAGAGTGGTTTACTATTTTATTGTGGGGTTTTGCATTCTGACTGTAGGAGGTGCTGCGCTGATTTTAGTTGCTTGCTGTTGGTACCTGAATAGTCCCAAATAGTCCTGATAGGAAGGATTTTGTAGGTGGCGAGATGGAGACGGAGCCTGGGGCCCTGGAGGACTGTTGGTGACGGTTGCAAGTGTTGTTGTGTTGATTTCGAGCAGAACCCAGACCACACCTGTGGGTTCACCTAGCGCAGAGATAAGACTTGTCCTGGCACTTGTGTCTGAGTGTGAGACTTGAGCCTGTTTGAGTGTTTCTGTTTGCACTACCAAATCCTGTCCTTAGGGTCAGGGCAGACCCCAATCTCCCACCCTTGTTTGAGGAGGGCCCAGAATCATAATTCCTGATGGTGCCCTAAACCTCCTTTCCCATCTCTGCCAGCAGCGGCTCTGGCACATCACCCCTGGTGCAATAGGATGGATCCCAGCCCATCTTGGAGGGATGCCGGCCCATCCAGGGTGCTTTGGTGGGCAGAGGGAGACTGGCGTGCATCACGAGACCCCGTACCGAGTGTGAGGGTGTCTGTGCCGTCTGCTGAGGAATGTGCAGGGTAAGGAGATGTTGCTTTGGTGACATGGAGCAACAGGTGACCAGAAGGGGTTTCATCATGGGGAGCCGGAGCATTGCTCGGGGTGACAGCCGAGGCCGCACGATTACACCCACCAGAGGCAACCTCACCCCTCGGCTCTTGTTTTCCACGATATTTTACATTTCTTTCCATTTCTGCGCAGCCAAGCGGCCCTGTTCAGTTTTTCCATCGGCTGGCGTAGAAAGCGCTTTGAAGACGCACTGGGTGAGGATCAAAAGGGTTTTGGTGTAATTGGTGGGTGTGACGGGTCTGTCGTCGGCCT
>NW_009609571.1:4589-11746 GCF_000690535.1 Cariama cristata
TTCCGGTTTGAGCAGCACGGAGTGCCGCCAGTGGGACGGCAGCGTGCCCCTTTCCTTGTAGGGATGGGGGTGGTGAGGGAGATGGAGGGGGGGATGCCGAGGGAAGGAAGAGTTTCTGATGCTGTGGGAATGTGAGCTCTCAAACTCTGTAAACAGCTGGTGACTCACTGCATAACTATGGCACCAACTGCCTGCGTCTGCAGGGAGGGGGCTGCCGGCCCTTTCCTTTACGCACTGGCAGCAGCTCTGCTCTCCTGAACTCGCCGGGACCGCTTGGCCAAGACGAAGGAGCTTTTTCCTTCCTCCTCCGTGCTAGCGCCTACGTCTGCGCCTCCGGCCTGGAGGTAGGGGTGGGCGGCGAAGAGCTCGGCGCGGAGGGGAAGCGATGGATGGCAAAAGGGCAGTGCTGGGGTCTGAAGAGGCGGCTGTGCTTGCAGGAGATCCTGCCTGCGGTCAGCCCTCGTGCAAAACACGCAGTGTGGCAGCAGTCGGAGGTCAGACCCATCACCGTCCTTCAGAGGCTGGGGACTGGGACTTGCACCCCTGCCCCATGCCCAGCCCACTTCTGCAGCCCCGGTGAGGCAGGGGCTGCTGGAGGTGTGCCCCGGGTGGGGTTCGATGCTGGAGGAGAGGCGGGAAGGGCTTGGTGATGCTCTCAAACACAGCGCACACCAGTTGCTGTGAGTGGTCCATTCATCACGGAGCATCTTGGCTTGTGCGCTGTGCGGCTGTCCTTGTCCCTCCTCCAGACATGGAGAGCTGTGCTGTCGCGGGCTTAAAAATAGAGGAGGCACCTAAATACACTCCCTGTTATCTAGGATAGTATCTCACAGCTTTGCACTTACGGGATTATTTTCTTTATTTTCCCCCCCTCTTGCGCTTCATCTTGATTTTTACATAAGTCGTGTGATGATGAGGTGTCTCTACTGATAAAATTCAAGTGACAGCAGCACGGGCTGAGCCAGCACCTTCACCCACACAGCTCCCACTGGTCCCTGCACCCCACCTGTGCACCCCTCCAAATCCCACTGCCCCCTGTTTGCAGATATGAATGAGTTTGTTTACTCTCCAACGACCTCGTGATGTCTTTGCACAGACATGACCTGAAGTCATTATTGCTTTTGGGCTTCTCTGTTTCCATGGCGACTGTCTCCGGGTTGGCTACTTTCCCAAGGTCACCATGGCAACTATCAGAAGGGAATCATGCTTGGGATGCTTTGGCTGGATTTTTCATGAATGATTAGGATGTGTGACACGATGCAGACGTGGAAATGGGGAGGGTTTGGGCTGGGCTGGAGACAGGAGGGGGGAAGAGAGACAGAGAGAGAGGGAGGACTCCCGCCAGACAGGCTGTGCGCTCTGCGGTGCCGCTGGGTGTGCAACCCTCGAAGCTGCCGTGTGTCAGGGGGAACCGACGCGGTGCGGGGACCGGTGCCTCGCGCCCTCCCCACCGGGGGAGCGATAGGCAGAGGCTGTGATGGTGGCACGACCGCGGTCGCCTCTCTCGCGGTAGGTACCCTCCGGCAGGCCGTGTTGCTGTCACCACGGGGTGAAGGTTTTGGGCGGAGGTGCGGGCAGGTGGATTTTCTGCAAGGCGCTGATCAAAGGGGTGTTGTCGCCGGTTAAGGTGAGAGTGAAGGGCAGCGTCTTGGCAGGGGATGGTCTCTCTGTCGATGGACATGCCTCCACATCACTAGAAATACCAAGCAGGTCATCTCTCACAGCCTGGGGCCGAGAGGATCGGGAAGCAACAGTCTTGGTGCGTTGGGAGAGGTGAACTCCTGCCTTGCTTTGTTATCGGGGGGCTTTTGTTTCTGTTGTTTGGGTTTTCTGGTAGCGTCTCCTTTGGGTGGGGACGGCACTGAAAGCAGGTTACAAACCAGGCAGCTTCTTTCTGGGTTGCTGATTCAATTTCAAGCTGGGTTAATAATAAGCAAAATAAGAATGAAGGGAGTTGTTGTCTTGTGGCTTTTCAGTGCCTTTTATGAGCGGAGGTAACTCTTAATTCAGTCCCTAATAGGCCATTCTGAGCGTCTGGGATTCCTCCGGAGGGAGGTGAGCAAGTGACTGGGCCTGGGAGGCCGCACTCTGTGCTCCCCTTGAGAAGGGGTGGCATATTGCAAGGCGGTGTATGGTGGTTAGCCTAACTGTTGTTTACAGACGGGAGCTGGTGTCCTTTTCCCCCCTCCCTGTCCTGTCTTCCCTGCTTAATCTTAGTGTAGTGAATAGCAAAATATGAGGTCTTTAATGTTAAAAAGCAATGCACCTGTCAACACAAATTTTTCTTGTGTGTATCTGAATGGGGTAAAGTGATGTCTGAATCCATCCCAGTGTTTTGAACAACTGTGTTGTTATTTCTTCTAATGGTGGTTGAGTTGGGGGTTTGAACTGTGTGTTGGGTATTTTCTTCTTACCCTCATCTTTGAGATTACTATAACCTGAAAATCTTGTTTTGTTTTTCCAGTTGCAATTTCTGAGCAGTTTTGTCCAGAAGACTGTGCTCAGGTTATGACGACTAATCCCAAACCGAACAAGGCATTAAAGGTAGGGAAGAAGGCTGAGTGGGCAATGCTGGGTGGCAGGGGAGGCTGTCACAGAACTGTGACCCATGCAATGTCCGTCATACATGACTGTTCTTTTTCATTCTGAGAAACTCTTACAAATGGGTGCTGATACAATTTCCCACTATCTACAGGAAAGTTTGGGGTAGAAGAACACTGTCAATACCCAGAAAGAAGTCTAAAGTCTCTGGGGTGGCGTGGAGGTTAGCATATCCCAGTTACTATCCAAGAGACTTTTGACTCTAGCATGTGTTGGCAGCATCCTGAAACCAGTGTTCCCATGCCTGTCAATGAAGTACTTCTACTCTCAGGACTGGGAGTCACTGGGGAAAGGACGTGTTCAGCTGGCGTCTCTCAGATCCATGAGACAGTAAACGCCTTTGGACATACCGGCTTGGTGGCAGTCTGTGCATGGGTTGTGCATGCGTTGTCGCAGTTTCTTTCCAGTGTTCCAGATGTCCTGCAGTCTCTGAAGAGACAAAAGGATGATGTCTTAAAGTTTCTGGAGTCGATGATCTTAAAGGTCTTTTCCAACCTAAATGAATCTATGATTCTGGAAATAATTGTGGCAGCAAACCTGCTCGAGAAAAAGGCACAAGGCCTTTGTGTCTTTCTCATGTAACTTTGGAGTCTGGCCTGTGTGCCAGGAAAACCAGGTCAGGCTGTGGTCCTTGAAGACAAGCAGGGTTGGTTTCGTTCACTACTTGGATGAGCAGTCTTCAACGAAAAGCCACCAAATGCTGAATTAAACCCTGCATACAAGTGGCTATTCTGCTTTTGAGATGCTGCACCGGTGTCCCAGCATAATGCTGGGAAAAGGTGTCATCTTTAGCATTCAGTATGAATTCTGAGTCCTGACAAAGGAAGGCAAAGGGCATCAGTCTGCTTTATGTTTATTTCCTTAACAATCTTATTGTTCAGTTCATACTGGGTGTGTAAAGCTCACTGCTTTCTCTGACTTACCTGGTTTTGGGTAACCCTCATTACAGCAGTGCTCGGATTGCTGCCATGTGTTACTCAGATGTTTTAGTGGGGCATGTGCTCCTTCCAGTGCTTCGGGGGTGTTTTCCAGGTAGGGATGTGACGTTGCTGAGGGCTGGCCTGTCTCTTTTCGCTGTTCAGAGCATCTGTTCACATCTGGTTGCTGCTACCCCTCTGCTGTTGGTATTTACAGGTAAAGGAGGAGTCAGGAGAGAATGCCCCAGTGCTGAGTGATGATGAACTCGTGTCAATGTCCGTACGGGAGCTGAACCAGCACCTGAGGGGTCTCACCAAAGAGGAGGTCATCCGTCTGAAGCAGCGGAGACGCACACTGAAGAACCGGGGCTACGCTGCCAGCTGCCGCATCAAGCGTGTGACTCAGAAAGAGGAGCTAGAGAGGCAGCGGGTTGAGCTGCAGCAAGAGGTGGAGAAGCTGGCCAGAGAAAACAGCAGCATGAAGCTAGAGCTGGACGCCTTGCGCTCCAAGTACGAAGCACTCCAGACCTTTGCTCGTACTGTGGCGCGAGGGCCTATTACCCCGACCAAAGTTGCCACCACCAGTGTCATCACCATTGTGAAATCAGCCGAAATATCATCCAGTTCTGTGCCGTTTTCAGCAGCGTCCTAGTGCCCTTGGTGGGGGGAACTAGCAGCCTTTCAGAGGGGAGGGGAAAAGGCTCTTACGCATTGTTCCGGAGTCCTTGGTCACGTCAAGAATTGGCATTTTAACAATTCTCTTCCAAAAGTGCAAAAAATAGGAAAAAAAAAAAAGGAAAAAAAAAACCAAACCCAAACCTACAAAGGGAATTTAACTGGCTGCTTCTATCTGGACTCGGTGGCTCCATCAATCTCTTGTTTCCAGGATTCGAGCTCTGTATGCAGTACAAATTGCAAGATCTGCTTCCTCCTTCCCCCTGCCTCCCCAAAACCCTCTCAGCCGTGGGCAGCTTTCCAGCTGGGAGAAGATACCTGAGGAGCTTTCAGAGTCTTCGTGAATGATGCTCAAGAGCCAGGAAAGAGACGGACCATAGAAATCATCATGTGAGATGAATGTATGGAAAAAAGAGTTTCCTTTAGTGGCATCCTACTCCCTGTAAGAAGGGTCTCCACTGCTTTCCCCACTTCCATCTGATATTACGAGGGCAGGGATATAGGCTTTTAGGATTAGATTTTATCCTGCTATGAGTGGATGGGAGTGGGAGGACGATGGAGACTAATGCTTGGGTCTGACCACACCCATTAGGAATAACCTTTTGTTTTCAATCTATGCTGTTAAAATATGGAAAAATACATATTTTACATATTTTAATATGCCCCATTACCTGTGTGGCCTGTAAAAACTACATTGCAGCCGCCTCTATTCCAAGCCCAAGTTTCCCAATAGCTCCTTCCCTAAGGTGTGCCTGTGAATTGGGTATATTTATGCAGTTTATTTCTTCCAAATGATCCGCAGTCTTGAAGTAGCAGCTTTTTTGTTTCTGGATTCCCTGAAGCTTAAGGAAAGGAGGCACAGTAAATGCTGTGAAGAGCTGTGTGATGAGGAGAAGGGGAGACGAGAAGGAAAAATGCTGCAAGGATTACCAGGTGGAGGCAGAACTGGATGTGAGAAGGTGGGACAGTTCTGCTGGATTCAGCACTATGAGAAGGGGTTTGTACAGAGAATTTTGGAAAGATGTTTTTAAAGCACTGAAGTGTAACTAGAGGGCAATAGCGTTCAGACGGGAGGAGAGAAGTTACAGAGCCTCCTCTTTGACAAGAGCATTGGTAGGTTAGCAATGAACATCCCGGCTGGAGAGCTGGGCTCACCAGTTTTTGATGACCGGAGAACGGCTATGGGGATGTCGGATGGGAGCTGGAAGGGTCTTTTCCTCTCCGTAGCATGTCAGGTGCTGAAGTTGGGATCCAAAGAGTACAGTGAAGAACCCTCAGTGTTTAGACAACCTGTGTGAATGTGACCCTGAAACTTGATGCTTTCTCTTGTGAATGGGTGAATTATCCCAAGAGGCACATGGAGGGCAGGATGGAAAATAGGTGTGTGTAGGGGATGGAAGAAATGGGATTGAGAAGTCGTTCATATGGCTCTGAGCAGTGGTTTGGGAGAGGGACTTCTGGTTCGGCAATGGGCAGGACATGGGAAGCTGAAAGGAGAGATTCTGCTGTTGTGTAGCAGTGCTGAAAAGATGAACGTTTCCAGGTCACTGTAAAAAAAAAAAAAATAGCTATGTTGGTGTTTGTGTGTTTTGTTGTTGTTTTGGTTTTTTTTTCTTTTTGAAGTAGGAAAGAAAAGGGACTGTGAGTTTTGCAGGGCAGGTCAGCGACTTGTAGAATGGACGATGCCTGTTGTCACACAGGTGAGAAGAGAATGAGATTGCTGAAGTTTAAGATGAGGAGAAGAGCTTAGAGGATTTGGGCTCCAGAACAGAAAACAAAGATCACAGAGAATTCACGAGTGTTTTGGACTGAAAGAGAATAATCAAGTGCCACCGTTGTTGAAAAGGGGATGGTGAACTGGCATCTGACACCCAGTATAATTTGTTGTTTGAGGCTTTGTCTTGCCTTGAATGGCACTAAGTTTGTAGAAATTTAGTGAAGCCCTACTTGTCTTTGGAAGAAGTTGTTAGCTTGCTTTTTCTTTTTTTTTCACCTTGTCATTGGAGTCTCTGGATTTCCCAGGAGGGTCCTTTGTGAAATAGGTTAATGAAAAGAGAAACCTCAGAGTTGGTTCTCGTTCAGTCCTCAACATCGACATCTGTGACCTTACTGAGCCAGAAAGGGTGTAAGTGAAACGCTTCCTGAAGGCTCATTACCCCTGCCAGATCCACGTGTTATGGAGGGGAGCAGGAAGTTCCCTTCAAGTGATTTTTTTTTTTTTCCAACACGTAGAGTTTGGATGACACTTAGCATTACCTCATTTCTCCTCCACTCCCTCCCTATCTCCGAACAGGCAGATCGATGTCCTGTGTATCAGTACCAGTTATTGACTCCCACAGCAGAAGCTGAGGAAGAGAAAGATGTTACTGTCATTTCCTGGTCCTCTCATGTTCTCCAGCTCACAGACATTGGAAACTTTCCCAGACCTTACAGGTGCCTCTGAAAACAGGCAAAATGGAGACTCCTGGCACTGTTGGGGCTTTGAATGAGAACTTTAATGAAAAAGGCCAGTTGACTTGAAAATGCCCAAATGCTTCCAGTCTTTAAAACAGCTCCAGAGCTCCATAATATTCCTGGCTAGATAGGAACACCCTCTGGCTGCCCTTGACCCCACCAGGGAAATCAGACCAGTTGCACCGAGGGGGATGGAGGTCGAACTTTGTTCCGTGGGGTCTTCTTGCTGTTGGAATGAGTTGAGAAACATATCTTTACGTGGCACTTCCCTTGTGGCCAAGTATTTCTTTTTTTCCAGTTCTTGGAAGGGTGCCAAAGGCTTGTCCAAGTGATTGCTAGTTTAGTGCTGGTAGGCACTTAAATCTCTGGTCACTCGATAAAGAACAAGAGGCCTGGGTGTTGTTAAAGCTGTTGATACCATAGCCATGGTAGGTAATCCATATTGGATATCCATAAGGACCACGTGGAAATATTTAAAGAGAGAGAAATATATATATAAATATATAATTA
>NW_009609572.1:0-5376 GCF_000690535.1 Cariama cristata
GGTCCTCCCCACTGATGCCGAATTCATTGACACGTGTGAGGTCAACCCGGTAGATCCAGCGTTGGTAGAGGTAAATGAAGAAGACGACATCTGGTCAGGGGAGGAAAAAAGGGGTAAAAGTGAGGAAGGGGGAGCACAAGTGCCCCCCCTGCCCCCCCGCCCCAATTCTGGAGAGGTGGGGAGTAAGGGGGCAATAAGCAACCAAGGGTGCAAGGTGCAGCATGGAGCCATGGCCACCCCCCTAAGCACCAGGAGGGACTCTCCTAGACACCCCCCCGCCCGAGGCCGTACCGTCCCGCAGGCAGCCTATCCTGTACATCATGGGCATCTTGATGACAAAAGCGAAGAGGTCATCGATGAAGGTGTTGAGGGCTTTGTAGGTCAGCATCCGCCAAGGCAGGTGGGCGACCGACTTCAGTTTGTAGTTGATGAAGAGTTGGGGGGTCATGGTGATGAAGCCTGCAAGAGAAGAGGGAGGGGGGCTCCTTGTTAGCGTAACACTCACCTTTTTGGCATCTGCCGGTGGTGAGCGCGGCACTCACCGAAGGTGAGGAGGAAGCCGTAGAGCATGCTCAACACCCATGAGTACCAGCCCTTGTGCTCCAGGTAGAGCAGGCTGTAAACGGCGTAACAGCCCAGCAAGGGGAAGAGAATCCACGAGAGATACCGGAAAGCCATCTGCAGAGGCAACAATACCAAAAAATCAGCCGGAAACGTGCCAGAGCCCCAGCCCAGCACTTCCCCGGCTCCCAAGCCTCAGCCTGAGGAGGGGGTGGGCCGTGCCGGCAGCCCATTTCACCGCCTGCCCTGCTCCAGGTGAGTCTCAGGGGAGCTGGGGAAGATGAAGCAAGGAGACACGCGCGCCGAGGTGTTCGGCCAAGCTGGCAGCCGCGCTGGCCCTGGCACTCGCCCCACCGACTCACGTCATCGTACACCTTCGTGGAAGATTCAATGTAGGTTGATTTGTCTTTGAAGGTTACGCGGGGAAACACTCCTGCCACCTTGTTCTCACGGTCCAGCTGCCAAAGGAGAGGGGAAAGGCATCACCGAGCAGGACCGTGGGCATCGCCAAACCCCCACCCTGCTGCGCCCACACCGCTGCTTACCCGGACGTCCATGACCTTTGTGATCTTCCAGAGGTCAATGAGGAGCCCGATGAAGACGCTGACTTGCACCACGAAGTTGGTTTCGTTGTCCAAAATGTAGAGGAGTACAACAAGGGACTGGAAGACGCCAAAAAAGACGGAGCGGACGGAGAGCCCCTCCAGAGATTGCCGGCTGTTCCAGAACTGGATGTCTGTTGGGAAGGGGCCTAAGCTGTCATCCCTCCAGAGGGACAGGGGAACCAGAGGCTCCGGAGAGCTACCACAGCACATGCCCCGGTGGAGGGAGCGAGAGGAACAGGTGGTGCAACTGCCGGAGCTGAGCAGACACCGCAAAGTGCCGTCTGGCATCAGTGCAGGTGGTGGGGACCCAGAAAACCACAAATTTCCAGCTTTCTGCCCTCAAGTCGGCCCTGCGGCACGGAGGAGTGCAGCCGAGGTGCGCCGGATGCCTCGACGCACACCACAGCGGCCGCAGCCTGCCCAGGATGCGGTTGGATTTGGCTACGGCTGCTGAAGATGTTGCAGCCGGGGAGAGGAGGGCGAGTGGCAGCGAGTGGTGTTCAGCCAGCTGAAACCGTGCTGCGGCATGAGGACATCTGCTCAACCATCACCGCGGGGTCAAGACAAAAGTGGAGGCAGGAGCCGGGAGACAGTTTTAAGGCCATGCCACCGCATCCTTCCCCTCTCCGTGGATCCCTGAGGTCCTGCCACGGCGCTCACCGTTTTTGAAGGCCAAGAACTCGAAGATGCTGTGCACGATGGAGACGACGATGGTCAGCGCCAGCAGGTAGGGGTTTGTCTCCAGGAGAGCAACCTGGAACAAGCACCAAAAACCTCCCTGAGGCTCCGTTCCACTCTCCCAACGCCCCGGCATGCCAGGACAAACAGGAAGGAACCAGCTGGTCACGGAGCACTAAGGAGGACGAGGGGTTTAATTGCTCTCTATCCTTATGGCCTCTAAGCTCCGTTCTTCCTACGCAGCCAAGACAGGCAGCAGGCAGATGCCTGCGCACCCCTCCCTTTTCGCATCGCGAAGGTAATTAGTAAGGAGCGATCAAAATGAATAATGGGCATCCAGTGCTCTTCCAGCAAAAACAGGAAAAGATGTTTAACACAAGGGAAGGAGTGGCTACGAAAAGAGAGGTCCCAATCTATGGGGGCAAGGAGGAGAGCTGCAGCCGGGAGGAGGGAGGCCTGCGAGCAGCTCTCACCTTCACTGAGTCCTGCTCCTCATCCGACTGCTCGTAGAGGTCCTCTCCCAGGAAATTCCAGGGGGATTTGGTGCTCTGGGCAGCGTAGAGCTGCCAGCGCCACAGGGAGAGCGGACAGAAGGAGAGGCGGAAGGGCAGGCGCTGCAGGGTCTCGTTGATGGGGAAATAGTCCTTCTGCAGGTTCCAGTAGTCATTGAAGTAGAGGATGGGGTAGTAGTCGCCGCTGATGGCATCGAACTTCACGTCTGGAGCCGGGGGAAAGAGCAGAGGGAGGGCTGAGCAGGCAACAGGGAGCCGCGAGAGCCATCGTCACCGTCATCCCCCTTGGCAGCCATCTGGGAGAGTCCAAGAGGCTAAAAAAAATGAACCCTGGCCTAGCCCGGTACAAGCTCCCAGAGAGCTGGGGGTCACGACAACGATGGAGAAACAAGGCCCCAGTCCCCACAGGAGTCCAAACATGTCCTCCAAGGGGAGGGAACAGCAGGGCCAGCTCTGGAAAACCACCCTCGGAGAAGGGGAGCCCCGGCACGTCCAGGCCCTTACACTGGTCCAGGGGAGGCGGCACGCTGCCCTTCACCCAGGGCGTGTGGTCGTCCACCATGTTGATGGTCAAGTTGGGGTGCCAGTGTGAGATGACCTCCACGGGACCGTAGTCTTCCGCCCTCTGCAATGAAAATATCACTGCCTCCATCACCAGCATGGCAGCTGGCGTCCCTCCATCTCGCCCCGTGTTAGCCCACTGCCGTCTCCCTCCTAAACAAGGCAGCAGAGGGGGGAGCGGGAAGGGGCAGAGCCAACCCTCCTGTCCCAGGAATACTACAAGGAAATCATTATCCTCTTCCCCTCTCTGCGGAGCAGGAGGGACATGGCCCAAGCAGGAGGGGGAACCTCGATGGTGCTTCCCAACAGCTTTGCAACTGGAGGAAGGTACGTGAATATTTAGGAGTTTGGCCAATAGGGAGGGAAAAAAAAAAAAAAACAAAACCAAACACAAACCAATAACGCCCCCCCAAAAAAAACCCAAACCAACCACCCACAAAAGGAAGAGCTGATTACCTTGATCATTTCAGGGTCTGCCTCTGTCTCACCCGTCAGGAGGTTCTTAGTTTTCTGGAACCGCCGGCGCTTGTATTTGTTGATCACTGGAAAGAAAGAGGACAGGTGAGCATTTCCAGCCCTACAGAAGGCAGGGAACGAAACCTAAGGAGGTTACAGCCTACCCGGACAGACACAAGCTGACCAGAGAGGCCCACTTCCCTCACATCACCCCCCAGAAGGACTAATTAATCTGCACTGTCTCAGATATTACAGTTATCAAAGGCAAAGGCTGTAGTTTGGGGACATTGAACCAGATTAACATCCAAACCTTTGGGATAATCGCATCACTGTTGGAGGAAAACACCTCAGATGAAGCATCTGGAACTTCCTGCCCTGCAGGAAGACCTGAACACAGCAATTCCCTCCTCTTCTCAACACTGAGGTGGTTTCGCACCCCCTGGACCAGTAGGGACCCCCCTCCCACATAACGTAGACAGAAACTAAGAGCTCGCAGAGATTTAAAGCGGTTTTTCCTCCGTAGGTTCACAAATGACAAATCCCAAGTGCTGAAAATGTCCAGCTCAGGAAGCAGCCATGCCAGAGCGCTGTATGCCATGGCGAGTCAGATATTTGCCCCGATCTTCCCCTTCAGGCACCGGCCTTCACTGAGCCAAAGCCAGAGCTCAGCCCAACTCCTTCAGGTTCCCGTTTTGACATGGAAATTGGAGTGCCCCTTTCCCCAGCACCACCCCGGGGCCACCGTGTGCTGCCCTCCTGCCCTGGGCCATACTTCGTGATGTGTGGACCGTGGCGAGGCGCCTGTAAAGGTTTTTCTGCCTGGGGTCGGGATGGAAGCCACTCTTCGTGAAGTACACGTGGATGTAGATAGAGCCGTTCTGCTGGACGCTCTGAAATCACACCCCGACAGGGGGGTTATGAGTCAGATGCAGTCGGAGCACGGCTGTCGTCTCCATCACCGCCTCAGCGCCTGCACTCATACAGCGCCCGGCACTGACACCAACCATCCTCCCGCAGCCATTGACCCCAGAGGAAACCCAAGCGTAAAGAAGCAGCCGCTCCCTCACAGAATCTGGAAGGCAGCAACGCCTGCAGCTTGTGCCCTGCGAGGGAGCAGACCTCAGCTGCCGTATGGCTTGCAGCAAACCCAAAGCTTTTAACAGCTGGTCACCGAAACGATGGCTTTGACACCTGTCACCTCTGCTCCATGCCCAGAAGAGACACCAGCCCACTCCACAGGGTCTCACCCACCCTCCAAAGCAAATGGGATACGAACAAAGGTGATGGCAGGGATGTGCTGCTGCAGCCAACGCCACTCCATGCCTCAGCCCACTCAGAGCGCCTGAGATGGCTTTAAGCACGATCCTGGCGATCCCCACCAGCCCCAAACCTCCCAGAAAGAGTAGGGGGTGCACCCACCTGCGAAATGTCAACTTCCCCGTAGTGTTCATAGCACCCATCGGCGTTTTCCCCGCTGGTCCAGTCCCCATAGACAAGATCCCGCTTCTGCCAGAACAGTGCTGAGCTGACATTGAAGTCCGTAAAGTGCTCATGCTCCGAGATATAAACGTAGAGGTCCTGCGGAGAGAGGAGGATGTTGGCTGCCGGTGGACAACTCAGCCTGATGGCGGACGACTCAGCCCACCGGTGAGATATCAGCACCCAAACCGCTCCCGCTCCACCATATGACACCACAGCAACCCCTCCCAAACAGGCTCCATGCTCTGGTGTGCCCAAGCAATAACTCTTGGCTGATACTGCACCACCAGGACACCGCAGCCACAGGCAGAGCTACGATTCAGCTCCACTACATTGAAGACCTAGCTCAGATCTAGAGCAGCAGGTCCAGCCATGGAGCCATCGCGTGGTGACCACACTGTTGGTCACCCAGGACAGTGTGGCTTCTGCTGGCGTTACCATTAAAGTGTCCTTGGGGAAGAGGTTTCGGCTTGGGGCTCGCGGTGTCCCGCCCGCGCTGCTCTGCTCCTGCGGCGCCGGCCCGC
>NW_009609572.1:5387-5781 GCF_000690535.1 Cariama cristata
GCGCAGAGTATGAAGCTCCGGCGGGAGAAAGGGGGAGAAGCCGCTCAGGCATTTCGGCCACCCTCCTCAGCCAAATCAGATGCAGCCTCCTGCAACCAAACTCCCAACCTCGCTCCCAGGGGCGGGGAGAGGGGAAATCGTTAGTGCCGGTTGGAGGGACAACTCCGTGTTTCAAAACTCGCCGTTCTCACTTATTTCCGTCATGGCAGGCATTTGTCCTCGGGCGAGAGGCCCTGGCCAGAACAAACTCGTTCTGGGCCAGTTCACATCCAGTATCAGGCATGGCGGGAGCATGCCCAAAGCGAGCAAAGGCACCAGAAGTTTGCCTCAAGGACACAGCGAGAAAGTCACGCTCCGAGGTGTCCCAGAGAAGGCCGTTAAATGGGTGTGCAAG
>NW_009609572.1:5810-7242 GCF_000690535.1 Cariama cristata
ATCCTGGCAGACGCCCCAAGTCACACACGTGAGGTGCTCAGTCCTCTGTAGCCCAATTGACACCAAAGCCGGAGGACAAAGCTGGCTCCCATGCACTCGTGGCAGAAGCAATGGGGTCACCTAATGACCGAGGGGCAGACCCCACCACGGTCCCAGCCAAGCAGAGACCGTCCAGCTGAGTCCAGAGCAGTCCCTGGCTCGCTCACCACCTCCAAACCCGCAGCCACGATGATTTCCAACCTTTGGCGCGCAGTTGCAATCACTCTCCAAAGCTCCCCGGGTGGCTCCCAGTACAGAGACTGGGACGAGTTCCTTCCACACGCTCTCTGCGGCCCCCCGCGAGCTGAGCCAGGCAGCAGCATTTGAGTGTATTAAAAGAAATCGAGCCTTTTCTCCCCATTTTGGAAGGTTTTTGGCAGCACATCCCAAGGTACAAGGGTTTCCAGCTCTGTTTTTCTTTGCAGGTAAAACATGAGCAGCTTATCGTACATGCTCCAGGTGCCGCTAAATCAAACTTGCGCATGGAGCGACTGAATAACAAGCTCGGGAACGGCAGGCAGCACTAGTGACCAAACAATGGCCGTGACTGTGCTTTTGTGCCATGGGTAGAAGACTGCAAAGACTCCAAGATAAGCCAGGATTTAGTTCTTTGTTAGGCCAAGCCACAGCATTTTGGAAAGCCTGAGAGCCCACGCTGCTGGCTCTTCTGCAGCCCCATTGGCGATCGTAAATCTGTGGCCCAGGACATCGCCGTTTGTTCAGGAAAGGCTTGGAAGGACACTTCTTCTTCCGAGGGCTTTGGGAAGCAGATCATCACGCTTTGCCTGTGGCACATGGACATAACCCACTCAGGGTCAGGCACCGGTGCTGCCGTCCACCCGATGAGTGGAATGTTTTGGAGTGCTGCCAGCCAGGACACCAGATCTGCTGGGGCAGAAAGTGCTTTCCGGTGCTTTGGAAAGGAACAAACGTGCCCTCGGTACAGGGAAGAGAGGGATGGAGGAGAAGCGGAGCAGGAAGCCAGCTCGTGGATGCTGGGAGGAATCATGGCTTCCGGGAAGGGATGTACGACCCATTCAGCAGCACTGGCTTCGAGAGCTGAGACCTGCCATCAGCCTCCTCACCGCAACGCACACAAAGTCAGGAACAGCGCATCCAAACACACAATGCCAGCTCTGCATGTGCCAGCAAAAATGCCCCAACTTTCTCCTTCCCTGTTGGAGAGGGATCCCCTCCTCATGGAAGCAAAAGCAACTCGGGGCAGGGCTTTGGCATCGTGCTGGCAGTCGTCCATGCCACGGCGTAGACTTTGGACCCCTGTGGCAAGGCACAAGGAGTGCCGGCGGCTCCTCAGAGAAGCCCGGGAAGTGTCGGCTCCCCCTGCCCGAGGTGAGGCAGACCTCACACTTCCAAAGGAAAACCAAGAAGGAGC
>NW_009609573.1:0-30055 GCF_000690535.1 Cariama cristata
GGGCCTTTCTCTCACTGGTGTAAGCGTGCAGTGAGAAGCGGACAAAGGGCAACACATCAGCACCCCTCCACGTGGCTCCGGGTGGAGGAGCTGGGTTCTGCCTCTGTGCCTGGCACTATCCCCCATGGCCATGGCTTCACCTGGCCACGTCCTTAGGTGCCCAGCCCACCTCCCTTCATTTTGTGAAGTTAAACTTCACAAAGATTTTTCACATCTCGAGTTCTGGCCAGCATATGGCTCTAACAAATGCACTTTCCAGTCCCTTCAGAAAAGGAAAAAGCAACCCCAATTCACATCTCCAAATTTGCTGCTGCGTTTTGTACAAGTTCTGCAAATGTATTCTGTAGAAATCTCTGTTCCTGTACATACAACCCCAAAAGACAGTATTATTTTCACTGTGGGGCCCATACCAGCATGGTGAAGGTTAAGTTTGAAAATCCCAAAGAGGTCTAATGTTTGCTGGGACCTGCCCTCTGTGCATTAAAACCAAAATCGCTTTCCCCTCTCTGCCCTCCGGTCTGCAGCAGGTACTTAAAAACTGGCTTTGTTTTCGGAGGTGTGAGAGCTTTGTGACAGACACTGCAGCTGGGAATGCAGCTAATAACACCTCGCAAACGCAGGCTGGTCAGGGATTAAATGTGGTGTTGCATGGTAAAAGCAATGCAAATAACTTGGGGAAGTTTAGCGATAGTGTGTTGGACTTCTATTTTCACTTCTAAGTGATGCTATGCTATTTTAGGCCAGGCCAAACCTTGCCTTTTTTAAAAATTAGGTTTATTGCTATAGCTACATGGAAGTGTGTATGTGTTAACATTTGATTTTTTTGTATCTAATGTAAGTGACTGAAATAAACAATCCACACTTGATAGTCCCAGTGGGGGGACTGACATTTGGATTTGGCTCAAAATCTGCGGTTTTGACGCTTGTTATCCAACACCTCACTCAGAAAGGACAAAGCGCAGAGGGGATGTGCAGGGTAGAGCTACGTTTGCCACCTCCAACCTAATCCTCAACCTCACGCTGAAGTGCTCCTCGGAAGCACTCATTGCCATCGCTGCATCAGGTTTAGCTGACGGAGGGATCCGAAGAGGGGCATTATTATGCCACTTCGGTATCAGTTTAATTAAGAGCTTGCAAGGCGTCTCCAGAAGGGATCTTGTGCCACCAAACCTGTACAGCCCAGTGTGGCCGTGCCTGGGTTCCCCTCCACGCTGTACCACCCCTGCTGAGTGTGTGCGTGGGATACAAAACCAGCAAAGACTGGGACAAAGAGTATTTTACAGTGGGTAAGCCTGGAAACGTCCCTGTGGTCCAGCGGGCCAGGATCACACCCACTCGCTGCCTCTCTGCTGCACACTCCTAACCCGCACCATCACTCTTCTAGTCTGAGAAGAAGCCTTGACGATCGGAGAGCTGGGGGCGCGGGCTGAGGAGCGGGGAGTGGCTGTGCAGCCCCCTTCTCCCTCTGCCTCACCCCAGCCCGTGGCTCTGGGAAGCAGATGGTCCCTGCAGGGCCTGCAGCCCAGCGCCGGAGAGCTGCCACATGCCGTCATCTGCCCCGCTGCCTGCAAAACCACCGCACTCCCACTCCCATCAATCAGCACAGACCAGGTGCCTGGAAGCATCTCTTGCCAATCGCCTTTTATTACCTTTAAAAAGCCAAGAAACCCAGAACAAGACAAAAACTGAGACCGTGTGAACATCATGCAATGGATTCACTTTAAAGCAGGCTAGGGTGGGAAGACTAAAAGCCGTGTTAGAGTAGAAGTATCACCTCACCCGTGTCTGAAGGCCAGATCGGGTGGACTGTCACTGGTGGGGTTGGTGGTGACTGTTGTGAGTGATCAGGCCGATGCTGACGCAGGAAATGGAAACACACTCATGACAACATCCCAGGTAACCCCAGGTCTGACTCTGACCCAGCTGCAATTTCTTACGTAGTGATGACAGCCAGAAATACTCCTAACTCTTGTCATGGGTACTTTCTGCCTAGGCAACGTCTCTTTGGAAAGGAGCAGCAAAAAGAATACTGTTACAAGGGTTTTTTTAGTTATGTTACTTAGTGTGACTAGTACTCTGGTAGTCAATTAGTGGAGTGGGTGTTATCTGGCAGGAGTGAAGTTACCGCACTCTGCCCTTCAGTCTCACTCTGTCGTCTTCAAAATTCATAGCACAAACTAGAGTAATATTACCTTCTCGAAAGAATGTGTTTTAGAGAGTTTCAGCTACCATCGAAATAACTTTGCATCTTGTCCATCATGTGGATGTGTCAAAACACATGCCCTTATTTTCCTGAGGTATAGCCAACGTTTGAGTTCATTACATTTAATGGAGTAGGGTCACCCATAAAGGTATTCATAAGGTATTTTCTGAGTGGTTTTCACCTTCTCTTTGAAAAAATAAATTATATCAGCATGTTCACGAGGTACAAATGGTGCTGGCATTTCAGCTGTTATTATGTTATTAACTTTTTTAACCTAATAATTTTCAATCAACGGCAAGAAGCAATTTTCACTCACTCCAGTGACCAGAGTTGGAGATTCTGCAAAGCATTCTCGTGGGGTTCACCTTGACAGACACCTAATTCCCTCCCAGATCGAAACATTACCCCCGACACTCTCATTGCGGTTACCGAGAATTTCCATTTCTCCTTCGGTTAGGATTTAATTTAGAAGGCAAAGACTTCCTAAGCTATGGGAGAGTAAAGATAGATGGTATGGGAGAAGGCGGCTGATGAAATGTAGTTGACTCCGGATCTGAAATATTTTATCCCTCCTCAATGTAGGTTAAATTATTCTTCACCTTTCCCACATCCATAATTGTCGCTGATCTTGGACCAACTCAAAACCCTACTACTGAGTTCAGTAGACTCAAAATTGCCACTAGAACTGGAAAAAGAAAAAAAAAAAAGAAGAGATTTGTTAGTGTCCATATACAATATCCCAAGACTATACACAGCTATGAGATACAGCAAATTTAAGAAAGGCAATTTTTTTCTCATCACTGAGTATTTATTATATATAACAAATACATGAAAAAGAAAAAACTATATTGTGTGATATAAATAGTTTATTTACATTACAGAAAAACATCAAGACAATGTATACTATTTCAAATATATCCATACATAATCAAATATAGCTGTAGTACATGTTCTCATTGGTGTAGATTACCACAAATGCAAGGCAACATGTGTAGATCTTGTCTTAATCTTTTGTCTATAATACTGTATTTTGTAGTCCAAGCTCTCTGCAGTTATTTTTGCCATTGTGGAAACATGCGCTCTTTAAATTAACCTTGTCGATGCTCTTGTTGTGTTGTCTGAACTGTAGTGCCCTGTGTTTTGCTTCTGTCTGTGGATTCTGTTGCTCCTGGGACATTTCCTGGAAAAGAGAGTTGTGAGAATACACGGCTCTTAACAACACATCTGCTCGAAAGGTGTCACGGGCAGCAGGGGACGTGAGGGCGAGAGAGGCATCCTCTGGCCCTCAGCGCATTTCGTCTTCAATGAAATGAAATGGGCTGGCTACTGGCAACGGTACCACAACCCCCCCAACCCATATTGTAAACAAAAATACAGCACGGGAAACTTTAAGATTCCTGCTCCTTACTGGTGAGCAGCGGCCACTCTGCTGTGTTGCCACAGCCCCAACTGCACCGCATCTCGCATCTTTAAATAATGGATTTATTTTCAGCGAGGCGCAGGTGGAAGGTTTAGGACAGCCTCACACTCACCTGCTCGGTGTCCCAGGTCTGTGAAGTATTTACAAAGTGGATGCGGGGGCTGCCTTTCCGAGGAGCTAAGCGTCTGCAATCCCTATTAGTCTCCATGGAAATGCTCCATGCTCAGCTCATTACCAAGCAGCTACTTTACTTACGGGTGCCTGCACCGCGCTACACCCCTCACACGGCTGCTTGGTTTAGTGCGGAAAGCAACTGCACTGGAAAGACCAAAATCTTATTTTCCTTTGGATGGCTGCAAAAGCAAATCTCTCCTGCCTCAGGACCTCGCAGTGCTCCTCAGCACAGGCACATTTCAATCTTTTACCTGCAGCAGCGTCAGCTATGGGGAATGCTACAAAGCGTTTCCCCCTAATGGAAAGATAACAGTGTGTTTCTGGTTCCCTCCCATGGAAAGGCACCTTAGACAGAAAGCATGGAGAAGTTTAGCCCCAGGTGGAGGCCCCAGGAAGTTCTAAGCAGCTGAAAGCCAAGGGGGTTACGGCAGAAACTGTCGGGCAAGCAGAATCACAGCAGGGTGACCAACACCTACTAAAAATGCTCACACTTTTTTATGTGTGGTACCAGTAGGAAAATGGTGAGATACAGAAAAACAACCAGCAATAAAAACAGTCCTTTATCCAGGGTGATCTAGTTAACATTTTGCACAGGAGGAGGAGCAAGTGATTCCTAATTCGGCCATGCCTTTGGCCTCGTTCTTCAGCTGAAGCTCAGTATGAGTTTTTAGCCTGGGTGCGCCTCATTCTGCCCGCTGCGTGGGCAGCCACACAAGAAAGACTGAAACACCCTCTTGGAGTGGCATGACAGAAGGTCCCACCACACCCCAGACCATACTGGCACGGAAAACAATTCCCTTTGTATTGGGCTAACTTGCTTTTCTGTTACAGGAAGGCTTTCAGTGGCACCTTGTGAAACGCGATGGGTTATGCACTGGGGAGAGCCCACCCCCTCAGTGCAGTGACAGCTCAAAGCACTTGCCTTCAGCTCTGTGTCAAATAACTAACGGCAAAACAGAGTGAAATAAATTTTTACTGATCCCTTAATATCAAAAAGACCGTTTTTTTTCCCCCCTTGTTGAATGGAAGTGATGCTACAGTTTTTGTGACGCCAACTGAAAGGCTAAACAAGAGCATAAGGACTTAGAAGCATTTCAAAATGCTGAAATGCAATTATAGAAGTATCTAACAAAATACAGGTCAGATTGTCCTGACTTGCCTCACTTTTAAGCCAACGGGACCACCCCCTCATGAGAAACTGTATGGCTGTGCACTATATTTTGCCTCGTTCCTTTCTCGGAAGCAGTAAAGTAGGCTGCTATCATTACTCCAGGAAAAATAAGCCTGCATCTCCAGTGCTCGCGGAGGTCACGGCAAAGCTTTCATTATGAAACTAACACAGACTTTAGCTGGTTTGTGATTTCATGACAAACTCATTATTCACTGCGTGTTCCTAAAAAGGCGATCAAACTTTCTGAGTGAGTCAGGGAGCCGTTGTTAGCAAACACAGGGCTGATTCACTGAGCCGCGTGTCATGTGCACGCTGACAGCCTCCCAGCCCCGACTGTCCCCAAGCGGCCTCTCCTGCCCATTCAGCCGGAGATTGCACAGCAGGACCTCGCAGCGCTCCACAGGAGACAGCACCGGCACCTCGACACGCTGACAGACAGCACTGCTAAACCCTGCTGCGGCGTCCAGCAGCCACACCGTAAGACCAAGTGACCAGGGGTTCCCCCCGAGTCCCAGAGGATGAGGATTTAGACCAACGAGGCACAGCCTTGCTTTGCCCCAGCGCTCAGCCGTGCGAAGCAGCAGGGTTGGGGAACCGGGAGTGGGAAGCCACAGTGGGCAGGACCAGGCTGGTTTTGTAAGAAACGTGGAGGTACCAGGTGGCTGGGGGATGACCAGACAGTCAGCAATCCCAGGGGATGCAGCTGTGCATTCCCAGAGAACGGTGGATACCGACTGCTCCGGCTGGAAGCAAGGAGATGAGCATCTCACAGGCGCTTTCCCAAAACCAGCACTGACAGTATCTATACAGTAACTTAGTCCAAGGTCATGAGAAATCGATTCAAATGTAGGGATTACTCCAATTAAGATGATGAAAAAGCATCTTTTAACAAAAGATGCCCATGTTTTAATTGCATAATACACTATGCTACCAATTGATGGAAGCCCGGGAAGGCCCCAGGGCCAAGTACTGACACCATGACTGCTTAAATGCAATGCTATTGCATTTACAGGTAGGTTGTGTCTGAAGTGCATCTGGGTTTCCTAAGAGGGGCGTTGGCATTTAACCAGCTTTTTAGACTTAATCATCTGCTAAAATTGAGTGACAGCTTTTCCTTGGTCCTTAACTCTGTAATCAAAAGTTCTTTGTAGTGCTCTGTGTGTGGGATGCATTCATTTATGAACACAGCAGTTATATCAATGTAAACTAGGTACTGGAGCACAGGCTGCCTGCCCTCCCTCCACTGAAGCTTCCTCACAAGCCTGAGTTACTCACAATGTGATTCATAGCAGGTAAAACACACTATGCATTCATTTTTAATCAAGTTATTTCTTCACATAAATAAGCTGCTGTGACTAAACATTAGGGAAGCACTAAAAACACAAAGCTGTAAAGAAAACTGCTGAGAATCATTATGACACTAGGCCATACCTATATTATTTACCATCTTCCTTCACTTTTATCATTGCTTCTCTTTTGCCTTACCTCTAAGGTAAAAGTCCTTGGGCATAGGGACTGCGCCTCACTGCTCCACCTCCTTCCCTCCGTACCTCTTGGCCTCTGGTCCCCTACTCCTCCACGCCAGCCCCTTATTCCCACTGCTGGCACTAGCGATGAGTAGCCAGGCGGCCAACCTCATCAAGGAATTGAGCCGCTTAAAAACAAATCATCAGTTTTGTTGGTTGAATTTTCAGCTGAATCTGTCCCCTGAGCGGGTGTGTTGTGTGGCGACAGAAACACTAATGGTGGCACAAGAGCACCGGCAGGACCAAGTGCCCAGGAGCCAAGGGAAGGAGCGAGGGCAGACCACCCCTGTCAGCAGCACAGCTCATTTATTCCAATTAAAGTGTTTGTGCAACAATGGCCCTAAAAGTGCCCGGGAATTACTCAGAGCCTTCCGGCAATGGAGGACACCCCGTAGATTTGCACCACTGTACTGATAGGATTTTAAGAGCAACAACAGTAACAACAGCTAAAAGATTCATAACAGTAGTCTGATGTGTCTCAAATGCACGGTTTGGACACAGTGCACTGAACTAATTTGATAAATTAATTAGGTGAAGCCGCACTGAAATAAGTGGTGAAGAATTTGGCCACAGCGGCCTCTGAGTGAGTGAAGTTTCCCTTCTTTCTCTCAGGAACCTGGCAGGGTGGTTTTAGCACTTTCAAGAGTTCAGGGTGTGGAGTTCAGACCAGTACAGTCAGGTTCTCCAAAGCAGATGACTTCAAAAACTCAATTACTTATGCATAGGCTGCTACAATTCTCTCTTGTCATGTGGATTTCTCTTAGGCCACTTAAGAGCACACTTTTGCAGATGTATCTTGAATCATTATGCTGGGATGGAGGATGCGCTGCAGTAATTACATGCATGACAGAAAAAAGTCAAAAGATCATAGATTAACTTGGTTACAAAGTGTGTGGGAAAAGGTACCATCTATGTATGAAAAGTGTGACGGGTAATTTGCATTACAGCACCAGATCACTCTGAGCACACTGTCTTCATTCTTCAGTATAAAGTACCCTGCGTTACTGTGTCAAGGTGACAAAACTATAGAGTCACTTGACAAAATGATACAGAGCATTTGTTCCATTATCAGTTACGACACCATCTTCTTTTTCCTACTACACACTACATTTTCGGTTGTTTGAATTACTTCTGTGAATACCACCATAATCTACTGCCTCATTCGGCATTTACCGTTGAGTTGATGGACTCAGCTTGGCCAAAAAAGCAGCTACCTCTCATCAGATGGTTTTGGTTTATGCCTTTAGGCCAGAGAAGGATTTATGTGTGTGGAGGGGTGTTTGTGTCTTTTCCAGGAACAAATGCTACTTGTCTTCCAGCCAGGTTATGCCACATAGGGATTGAAATATATTAGAAATTTTATTTTCTACAGCGGTATGATACCTGGCTTTTATTTTTTTTTTTTTGTCTTTTAGAAAGTGATTTATTTCTAAAAGAGTGATTTATCAGTGTTGCTAGCTGAATTAATTTAACCTCGTGATTTCTGAGGATTTCAGATGAAGACATCTGAAGTTCAGAACTTACCCCAAGCCCTCCCAGAGACAGCAAGACAGTTCAGTGGGGAAGTACAGCGGCATGTGTAGCAGAGGAAGGATTGCACTTATCCCTCTTGTTCTGAACTACCCTGGGGCTATCGTTTCCATTCAAACAATCCTTTTCTCCTCATTAAAGAACAAATAAAGAAATCATATATGGCTTGGTGTGCCACCATCTAGTGAAGACCTTAAACATGTGCGGTACCTTTGAACGTGTATACAAGCCTAATGAAATCATTTAATCAACGGGACTGCAAACAGGCTTAAAAGTTTGTATGCTTTGCCTGATTAGGACTAAGGGAATGGGCCCTTGAGGAAACCAGATGGAGTTATGATTAGTTTTATTAAGTGTTGATCCAGCTGCTGTATTTATATTTGCCTTATTTATATGAACAATATTTGTCCAACCATCTGAATACAAAATAGGAAATTTCATTTGCTGTAGGCACCGTTGCTACCTAAGTTTGATTAAGATGGAAGTAAAAATTCAGTCATAATAATGAAGCAGCAGTGGCTGGCTGGACCAGACAATATCTTCTGTTTGTCGGTGAATTAGACAGCATTTGTTATCAGTAGCGTCATTGCAGAAATCTGTATAATCAGCGCATAAAGTAGGAAAACCAAAAGTCTTTTCTTTTTCTATTGCAAAGTACCAGAGATACTGACCTTGTAATACAGAGGACTACAACACAGATGATAGCAATCTGGATGGTTCCAATCACAGCTGCTATTAAGACATACTGAAATCGTACTGGACCCGGAACCACATATAAGACGCTGTAGTCCTTTTTTTCACAGTGTTGTCCAGTATAGCCGGCATCACATCTGAAACAAAAATTATTTTTTCCAGTTATATCTGCTGCTTTCAAAGGATGCTGAAAATAATTATATCTGAAAAAAAATCGGTGGCCTAAGCATAAGCTTATGTGTTTTTTCACAAGAAGGGCCACCCAGAGAGAGCACCAGTGCCTCTCGACCTCTCAGAGGGAAGACGTCAGGTCCTTAGCATCACCAAGGTCTGCGAGAGTGAACAACACCGTGATAGTGTCAGGAGGTGCCCAGGGGACTGGGACTTATCCAGCATCATTTGGAACTACTTCCATGTTGTGATGAGAATCCATTTAGTTCCTTGCACAACATATTTTAGATTTCTCCCTTTCTTTGCAGAGGTGGGGGAGGGTGAAAAGCCATCTAGTTGTGGCTCCTTATGCAGATTACCCCTAAGGAGGTGATAAGCAATCATCCAAGCTCCATGTGAAATGTGATTAGATGTTCCTGCAAGCGGATACATCATTTACATTTTGTCTGGTTGCTATAAAAAAACCCTCTGTTGATGCTGCAACCATCCACCCCAATGCCGCCTGCTGTGCTGCTCACCAGTTTCCATCCTGCAGCCTGATATCTCCCCTCTGTGATTTTGGGGAACAAACAGTGGTTTTCCCATTTTAGCTCTTGCCCTGTTTCCCCTAAAAAGCCCAAGCAAGAAGATGCAAAAATCCAGGTCAATGGCAGCAGCAACCATAAGAGACCGAGCCAGATTGCTTGGGCTCCTCTCAGAAGTGTTAGTGGCGTACTAACCCCGATGGGTTAAGCCTTGAGCTTCCACCCTTTACCTCTCCTGGATTTCCACAGCAGCCAGCAGCTTGAGGAAAGGACATTTTCCAGCTGAAGGTGGAACCTAAACTGCAGCTGCAAAGAGCAAAACGTGCCCTGGCTGTTTGTGGGAGCAGGGAGAAGTTGGCTTGAGGATCTGCCCTGGGGGCTAAGTCTGGTCCGTATCTTTGCTCTCCCAGTCCAATGTCCCAGGAAAATGGTGCTTCATGCATAATAGTCCTTTTCTTTGCCACCAGGCCACGGGTTGAACTTCAGAAGTAATATCCCCACCTCCGCAGGGAGGCATTTGCTGCAGAAACACGTGCTTTCACTATTACTCCTCGTCTCTGCCCTAACATCCTCCAAAGCCACCTCCTGCACGAAGGAGCCACCTTTGCCCCAGCTTGCTGCCCCACGAGCATCGCTTCTGCCACAGCGGGGACGTAGCCCTGGTGGCACTCCTCTCCTTCACACTGAGCAGGCTACCTCGTGGCTCTCTGAGCACTTTGTGAAGTGCTTTTTAAAATATATCTAAATATAACTGAAGGTTACTGAATGTTTTTACAATCAGTTAACATTGTGCGTAACTCAATACACTTTTGCCACATAAAATGGGGACTTTGTTGAATAATTTAAGTCTAATGGGTTTTGTAGCACAAAGGGCCATGGTTACCATTATTTTCAGTTTATCTAGATTAAGTGTTTTTGTAAGTCAATATTTTCACGTGTCCTTAGTAAGAGAAGGGTTACCTGCAAGAAGGTTCCAGCATGTTAGTGGAGTGCTCACACTTGCCATGCATGCAGAAGCCATTGTAATGCTCTGGACAAGGGATGTAGATCCCTCTCGCGCTTTCTTCCAGTTTATTTGCATTCTCTGTGAACACAGGCAAAGGCAACGTTAATCTGATAATGCATCTTAAGGTGAAATGATGGAAGGAACTCAACGTATAAAAGAAAGGAAAAATCAGAAGAACAAAATGTGAAAGATGTTCATGGGAAGCAAGAGGAAGGGTTTTGCACCTTGAAAGAGGAAGGCCGATGTAGATGTAAACCTTTGCAAGGTTTTCTGTCACTCTTTTGCATATCTAATCCCCGTAAAGCTATAGCAAATGAGACACCATAAAAATTAATTTGACTATTCAAAAACTAACTACAGCATAGCACATGAAAAATGCCTGATCATTTCTGTTATCCTCTATGGACTGTCTCCTCACACCCAGGCAAGGCTAGGAGGAAGACTCTGGACATTTGGATATAATATGCCATTACAATATATTTGGTCATTCAATATGACATATTCAGAAAGATAATTTTATGGCTGAAGTAGAGGAGCACGAGTTCAGAGTTGAAGTTTATCATCAGTGCTGCACACCTGTGCCCCAGAGCCCACTGGCCTCCTCCCCGTCCCACGGCATGGGTACCTTTAAACTAGTTTGACTTTTTGTGCCTACTTCTGCAGCTGTTAAATAGTCATTGAGACTGCAAATCCTGGAAAATATTTCCCTCCATGTAGCTAGGAAAACGGAGGCTTCATTTAGTTTTGAAACAGGTATGTGCTCAACATTTATATAATGGGCTGAAATGCAGAGTGTTACTTGCAATAAACTCACATGAATTTTGTAGGTCACTGAGGTGTTCATTAATCTGGGTAATTTTGGCAAATTCTTCCATTTAATCGATACTTATGGTATCTCAAATGGTAAAAATCCTTTCTTCTGTGATAGTATCATCTAACCACAATTAATTAAAAACAGAAGAAAAAAAATCTCATGATAGATGTCTGAGGAAGTGTAGTTTGCACACAAACAAGTTGAAGCATTTGTATCTTCCAAACGAAGTCCCCGAGCGTTATGAAATAATTGCAATTTGTGTTCTGCCTCCAAGCCAGCCGTGCCAGCAGTAGGTATGCTTAGGTGTTATCCCACCTTTGGGAAAAGTGTGTGTGGTAGATCCAAGATTCAGATTTTCATAATGAATTTCTCTCCTGTCACTGCTGTCCAAGGAGAGTTTTAAGAGTCTCTAACAACTTGCACTAATAAAGCTGGGTATATTGTCCTTATGTTAAAACAGGCAAGGACAAACTCCCAGCAAACGAGAATGACAGGGCAACCTCTACATCCCTGTACACAGCATTAACTTTTCTTTCATCGCTGGGGCTTTCAGGACATCTGCACTATGGACCATTACTGCATAGCTACACAGAGTTATCAGTCCACTAGCTCTTCATGTATGTTCCTTTTTCCACCTGGAAATCTTCCCAGAACAGAAAAAATGTGTGTGATGTGTGTCAGCTATCAATGGATTTGCCCAGTGCACACACATAGATCCTGATGTGCTCAGGACCTGCTGGACTCTATACCCATGTAGTGATCATCTACACACCATGCCTGATGGTTTCTGTGTGTGCTGGACCTCTGCCATGGTCCACATTCAAATACACTTCTGTCCAGGAAACTGCAGCAAGAAATAGGGGATCCTTATTAATACACATTTTTTCTCTTGTGGAAAATATTATGCCATTTCCTTCAAATCTTCCATTATCAAGAGGAAGTTTGCTTCCTTGCTGAAGAACAGGAGACTGCTCTGTGTGTGTTTGTGTATCTCTGATCCCTCCTTCTCAGGTACCAAGATATCTCTGCGATGTCCGTGTGCCACCACCAACCAGCGTGAGAATCCCTCCTCTCTCAGATGAGCCAGCAGTGTTGGTAAAACGGTAGGATACCATTTGGTTTCTATTTTTTAAAGGCATGCTTCAAGATGGTGAGGGAAATTGTTACTTTCAGGACAGACCAATCTGTTGGGACTTGAAAGGGGGACCAGGACCTCTCCCAGACTTGCAGATGCTCTTACTGTGTGTAGGCTGTAGGGCTGGTAAAAAAAGGAATGATTTTTCCTCCTCCTGCGATCATGTGGGTAGAAACTGTGTTTTCTTTAAAAAGGTCTCTAGCATACTTTAAAGTAAATCTGGGATTCTGCAGAGCTTGTAATTACACCTCTAAGTGTAATGTTATGATGGAAAAGGCTTTACTGAATCAAAAATGAGATGGCCCAAGCTTTGCTAGCCTTTCATAGGATAAACACTTCATATGGGGAACACTTGTCATCTGGTTTGGAAGAGACCACAAAACTTAGACACGAATTGTCTGTAGTCCCTCATTTTGACTGATAACTCCTCTAAAAGAGTTAGGGATTGAACATAAAGGCAGAGAGGGGGAAAAAACATATATTTAGTTTGATCTGTCATTTCGGTTGTTTGAAAGACAGACCACAATGAAGCATCATTTAGTTCAGACTAAGAAGTTCCCTTCTTCCTGCACATTTTGAATTCACCCAAAATATACTTCCCTGCCTCAAACCAGGTTATTTTTCTTATTACACAAAACATCTTTTCAGATTGAAAATAGAGACCCAAACACCAAGATATGCTTTAAAAGTTCCTTCATGTTAAAACTGACTGTTCTCATTTCTGAAGGATCCGAGCACTTTTCAGTAATCCAGCTGTCAATGAGATACTCTCATGAATGCACCACAGGGTTTACATCACTATGAAACAAGAATTATAAATCATTTCTAAAAAGAAAGGATATGAATAAAAAGCGTGTTTAAATTATGAATCAAATAAGAACTTTACAAATTAAAAAAAAAAAAAAAACCTAAATGAAATTAATGAAGACTTTCCCCCAATAATTTTGGATTATTTATATTCAGTACTAGAGGCAATCCGCACTAATCAGATTATAGTATCACTAAACTAAGGAGCCCCTCTACCACACCAACCTTAAGCCTACAGAGAACAAAGCGTAAATACAAAGACACCCACTTTTTTCCAAGGACAGCAGATCAGTACTCATAAAGCAATGACACAGACCAAATTCAAAGTTAGTCGGGTTTCAGTAATGTTAAATTCAGTAGTTCCTCTTCAAACATTACACTTGTTGCATTGCTATTGGCAACTATGCGTGAAAGTTTTATTTGCACCAAAATGAGAGATTTGTACCTTTTTGTGATGGTTAGAATTTGAGCCAGAAGCTGTAAAGCCTAAAGGTTAAAAATTGGACTGACTGGGTCAGTCTCTCCTGTATCTGGACAAAGTAATTCCTGCCACATTTCTCAAAATGCTTCTCCTTTTTATTTTAAAAAGAAACACACCCTCACCCTGCAGCCCAACTGTATTCAGAAATCTTATTCTTGAAGCATTTTTCTGATAGAAAACACCACTTTGATGAAGTCAACATCTTTTGCATTTCTGCAACATTTTTTGCATCTTTAGCCTAACATGACATTTCATATTGTTCACATCTTTTGTTAGTGCCAGAACATGACATGATAGCCTATCATATAAGATATACTAGTCAAAACAGATTATTTGTAAATGCATTGAGGCCAGATGCTACTTTGTGTAGACTGAAACAGTTTATCATCTTGCTTACTAGAGGAGTCTCCCAGTTGAACACTTGCTCTCCAACCTTTCTGTGGATGGCAGGGAGATGCCGAGATGGCGAGCTATTTTGCTGGGGTAAATTGGATCCTGAAAAGTTATCCAGTATGACTGACCACCCACTCAGTGATCTTGGTTTTCCTGATGGATTATCTTCTGGAATGTTAAATGAATGATTTAAAGCTATCTTGTCTAAATTGCTTAATATCTATGGTTGTTCCCATACTCTGTTAAGAAGAAGTGGAAGAATTATTTCAAATATATTTTGTATTCTTTTTATTTTAATTTCTGGTTTAGCTATATGCCTTTCCTTCAGTTTTTGGAAGCTGAAGGTGCACCATTAGGATTCTCAGGTAAATATTTCAGTGAAGGCTGAAATTCAAAAGCCGAAACAGTCTGCCCAGTTGCAGGACCTGAGTCTGCAAGTGATGAAAACAACACAGCCAGATTCTTCTCTGAGCAGCCCTCACCAGTCCCCAGCTCCCCTCTGAGCCAGCGTGGAGCTTCTGTCACCCAACTGAACATGTGGAGTAGCGCCGCTGACAAACGAATAAATCCATTAGTGCCCTTGATGAGGATTATATCAAGTGCTGCCTGGAGTGCCCAGAAAATTCTTTCCAGACATAAGTTCCTGCAATCCACTTTGGAGAAATTAGATAAAAATCTAGGCAAAAATAGGATTCTTACGTCCAAAAATTGACTGCCAGGCACTTAACAATCAGTTTTGCAGGGCTGAAAATTCTGTCATTCTTTATGTTTCAATCAGTGAGACTTTCTAGGTGACTCCAGGCAAGTAAAGTAGAGGGCTACAGCCTGTAAATTCTCATGTTAGCATTTTCACTGTTGTACAGTGCGTAATGTTGGAGCTTATGGAAATAATAACTGATAGGTTATGCCCATATGAGAAAATATTGGCTGATGTACGGTGTTAATACCTAGTGTACAGTCATCACTGGTCCAAGGGAAGTCCTGAAAACACATATATGTACCTATATTTCATCAAATATGGGATGAGATGATGAATGATGTGCAGCAGAAGCTATTTTGACACCTATCTCATTGGAAACAGTGGTTAAGGAGAATTGACTTACATAATAATTTAATCTTTTAATACTGCTGAGGTCAGTCAAAATTGCAGCCAAAAGCTCTTGCTGATATTGAGGTAGTGACCCCTTACACATCACATTATCAGAGGATTTATGAAGGGGGAAAGGGATTCTTGGGTCAAATGTACATCCTTAACCTTCTCAACCTCTTTTGGAAGTGTGTGCACTCCACTCCTTTTGCCTCCTTGGCAGCTCTCCCAGAGATACGCTGCAGAGCATAGCATTGGGAACTGACTTAACAAAGCTCTTCTGCTCTGCGTGATAGAGACTTGGTGCGCAATTCTTATTTGAAATCAAAATACAGGCCCAGAGAGTATCAACCTGTGGAGCAAAGGTAGAGGATGCCCTGAGTTTTGCGGAAGAGCTTCAGTGATTGACTAGGGCTGGGAATCTGAATCCTGTGGATGTGCTGAGGGACAGTTTATGTTACTTATCTGCAGTCTTCACAGAGTCAGCAACTGCTGCTCTTTTGGGGTGGAAGGGAGCTTCCTCAGCCCAGGAATGTTTGCAGGAACTGTTCGAAGGTCCCTCTGCAAAGTCAGGAGGAACGGGGTGGTAACTGCGTTGCTCCCTCCAAAGGCGCAGAATCGCTTTAGCAGGTTTTCTGGTACTTTCCCTCCTCTCTAATAGCATCTAACAGGAATCGAGGTCCCACAGTAACTTATAAGGATGAAGTCCTTCGGCAGGCTTCCTACTCACTTGTAATGAAGAACTGTGATGATAAATCCCAGGTCAGACCCAGCACTGATGAGAGAAAAGATTTCTCCTGAGTCTTTGCTCAACAGTTCCAGACACCCTGCCCTTGACAAATCTGCTGGCAGCCATGCTGCTGTCCACCAACACAGCCACACCTCACCATTAACAGCTGCTCAGATCTGACCTATTAATTTTCTTGGCACAGTATGTTCTCTTCTTTTAAAACCTTGCTCTTGATCTTACGAATATAGAGTGTCTCTCCACAATGAAGAAAATGTGTGCAAGCAACTCGGCTGAAAATCACTGTTTGGGTGGGCGTTGGAGTGAAAATTCAGAAGGAAGTGCTTGCTGCCGCTCAAGAGGGAGCTCACCAGCCCACTCTCCCTGAGAGCTCGTGGAAAGTGAGACACCAAATGTCAGCTGAAAACGTCTGGCACCACTATGCTGCAGCCCTAGCCTAAATTCATCCTGCAGCCGCTCCAAGTACAAACTTCCAGCTAGTCTTTCTACAGAAACTGCGCAAAAAATACCCTCCCCATATTAGCTACTTCACCAAGAGGAAAAAAAGAAATGGAACTTTGTGAATTAAATTCCATTCATTTCTTTTCTCAGGCACAAAATGGGCTTGCTCAACACAGTAATTTATTAATTTTAAATGTCCCTATGCAAATGAGTTCCCTGCAATAAAATAGCATCCACTTTCCTTTTTAAAAATAATCTAGTGCTTTTTATATTTGAGATGATGGCAAGATGTCCTAGTGCACTTGGAAAAAAAAAATATTGTGCTCTGTCTTTTGCAGCAATGTATAGTAATTATTCAGCCTGCTGCCATAATTAATAATAGAAACCAATGAATTAAGACACTAATAATCCCCAGATGTTCAAACGGAGAACAAAATACTTTCAGCTTGTCAGCATATATATGTGGGCTAGGCTATACATGTTAAAGCTATCTCTGAACTTTTGAATTAGAGAAGCACTTTTATTTCAGCATCTGTGAACATATCTTCCTTATTTGAGAAGACTGCTTGAAATTAGGCAACTTGTTAATAATTTTCCTGCATATAACAAGACCATTTGTCTACTCAAAGCTAAATGTAACCTTTTTTTTTACCCTCATTTGTTTTTTCAGTGGCCATAGTCCACCTGTATTCACGGGCTAGGCACAGAAGCCTTACCTAAAGACTGTACAGACCCCTCGCAGCCTAGGCTCCCACACAAACGAGTAGGTGCTACCAAGTAGCTACTGCAATACAAGGTGCCATCCAACCCCAAAACAGCACAGCGATACAAGGACACACCAGCAACCATTGCTCACACACCTGAACAGGAACACCCAGCAATATTAGCCAAGCTGAAAGAAAGAAGAAAAAACCACCATGTGGGCTGATGTGCTGCTCCAAACCAGCATTTTCTCCATGTTCAGGTGCTCACATCAGAAACAACTCCTTGCTGGGGTGACCGTTTCATTCAGGGAAGCAGGCTGTTGTCTCACCTTGTCTGACCTCCTCTGCTTCCCCACCACCACATTTCATCCACTTACCCCTATCGAGGCCGTCAGTAAAAGCAGCGGTCACTGCTGTTTAAAGCAGATGCTGCACAAGCACCTCCACACTTGATTTGAGGACATCAAGAGATGACGGACTGACCTCTTCCTTCAGCAGCTTCACGGAGTGGTTCATCGCTGCCTGTGAACGGCACCTGTCTGCTTCCCAGTCCAGTAGACTGCAAAGGTCTTCAGCTCTCCATGTCATCTCTGTGTTAGCTGTCACCATGTCGTCTCTCAATACTTTTGTGGATAAATGACACGGACGGAGCTCTTTAAGACCACCGCTGTGGTGGCTGGTCTTGAGGCCTGCAATCATTGCTACGGATGCGATTTAACGATGCAGGGCTGTATTGTGGATTTATCAAAGCCCTGGGTAAAGAGTCCCTTACAGTTTGTGCTTCCTTCTTTTGTGCCAGGATTGAATAAATCTGCGTTAACCCCATTCCTAGAATAGATTAAATCCCTCTTTGTGCTAACTCAGCTAGCTTTTGTTTTTGGCACACTGCTGACGTTCCCTTCGCTGGGATCCCCCTGTCTGAGAGACGATGCCGGCCCCGTGGGAGCAGCTTCCTCCTCCTTCAGAAACCAGCCACGTAAAGGAATAAAGTCATAGTTTTTCTCCTTGCCTGTGATCTGCTTAGGCAGCTCATGGCAGAGCCCTTAGAGGATGAGTTAACCTTATTATTATTGTAATTCTGTGTTGAAAAACAGTTGGTGTCAGTTTAGAGATTTGTGAGGTTCCCTCCAATTAGGCTGCGTGCCTGAAGGCAGAGGGGTGAATGCTGTATCCATCACACGTGGCATGGCATGAGCAAAGCGGGTGTCACCCCTCTGGGAGAAATTCCTCCTAACGGCTTGGCCGATGGCTTGCCTTCCCTCCCATCCACCTATCCTCGAGGTACTCATTAGTGCCAACGCTAGAGGCAGTCAAAAATGGACAGTGGGAACCAGAGTATAGTTTCTCTTTATGTCTTTCTCTCTGAAAACGTAGGCCTGAGAGTTGCAATTTACTCTTTAATACCAGATTAAACAGAGATGGAAATACCATCTCACTGTGTGGATATTAGTAGCAGAAGATGCTTCTTTATATGAACAAATGGTGTCTCCTTCACAGCAAGCAGGCATAGATCTACAGAACAAGGCAGAGGGTGGCTAGGAGGGATGCTGATAGAGGAAGCATCTCTACGTTCAGCACTATCTTCTGGGGCACAGAAGCCAGACCATCATCGCTACCGCACAGCCCCTAGCACGTACAAACACACACTTCTCCCTAGCAGCAAAACCGAACAGCAGCTATTCACAGCCATGCCCGGTCTCACACGCAGCGACACAGCAATATTAGTTAACTTAGTCAAGTGGTGATTAAGGAACAAAACTCCTGAACTTGACCGAGTGGTGTCCTGCTATTTCTGCTTTGTGTGCTACTATATAATTTCTATATCAAAGAAGCCTTGCTAGTGCAGCACTCGGAGAACGGCTTATTTATATGTAGATGCGGCTATATGACATTTCCAAATGCCATATATTTGCATATGAAGGTTCCACTTTTTTTCCCCACGTAGAGTAAACAGAGTCTGCTGCAACTCCATAGCAATGCTTTCAGTCAATTGGAGCTTTCTGAGAACCATCCTCCTTAAGAAGCTTAAAAAAGCCTGAAATACCTCATTTTCATAACTTGGCAACCTTGGCTATCAATAGTGTCTATGGGCAGGTCCTTTGATTTATAGCTGTACCTTTGATATCAAACTGAGTACAGAAAGCAGAACTGCAAGACCTTAAAATTTCATATGAAATGGCTACAGATAATCTGCAATACAAATCAATATTTGCAAATAGGCCTCAGACATATGATGGAAGCTTGTGGTCATCCTAAAAAAGGCTGTGAGTCACATTCATTATCGCTATGAAGATAGTATTGATTTTTGTCACTGATCTTTCACCTGAAAACAAGAGCAGGAGCTTGTTGCAAGAGCTGCTGAGGAGCTCCGAAACTGCAAACGTAACACAAAACCACAACCTTATGTAACGCTGTGAAAGCCAAGTGGACATTATATATGCAGCTTTCTCGTCAAAGAAAGATAAGGCTGAAGCAGATGGTATGTGGGCAAAGTTTCAACCTGAATACATTGCCTTCTAAAAACCAACAGTGCTAAGAAAACAGCCCAATTTTGTGGCACGAGGTGGATGAACACGTTACCTGCACATTGAAGAGTCACCCGACGTGGGGCCTCGAGGTATGTGCTACAGAGGAGCTGGAAGAGCTTCTCATTGGCAACGCGTGTATGGAAAAACAAGAATCTCAACACCTCTCACGTACCACCTAGTGCGAGTAGTATGAATTATGTATAACACACAGATTGAGCCCCCTTCTTGTACACATTTGTGCTGGGATGTGCAGCCAAGGGTGTGAGATGAAGGAAGCAGTCTTTCGACATCACCAGTCATCGTGGGAGTGCTGATGGCATGCAGAGTGGATGGCGGAGTCACCAGCCATCAGCTGTCCTCCTCTCTCATAGCTCAGCCCTGCTCCACGGTTGCGAGCGGACCTCCTCCACATCCCTGCTACCCTGTCGGTGGGCAAATGCCGAGGCGAGGACGAGCTGCTCCCTTTAGCCCCTGCTCTGCCTGCTGTCGGGGGACCACGACAGGCGCTTCCCGACTGTGACAACAGGCACAATAACCCCTGGGAGTTACCATCACTGTGGTCTTAGCTTATAGAGTTTCACCCATCTGCCACTGCGTTTCTAAAAGACTTCATCTTCCTCCCTCGCCAACTGCTAGATAGCATGAAATATGACAAATGGGACGAGATGCCAGAAAGCCGATAAATACTTTTGATATGGCCCTAAAAATAGTGAAGGGATATTTGCACCCTTCTGACACTTTTTGAAGAGTAGATGGATATGCATGACCTAAGTTTTAAGACGGGTGTCAAGAATATTGATGTGTGGAGGGAGCAAGATCGTTTCACTGGCACCGCCCTGGGGGACAGTCGCATGACTAACGATGTCTTCTGTCTCCCAGCCACGGGTGTGCGGGGAGGGGGCTCGGGGAGTGCTCTGCCTTCGGTGCCCATCCAGAAAAAAAGGATTCGGCTTGCCAGTGCAGCTCTGCCCACCTAGCACGTACCTTTTCCTCCATGGGGATGATGAAATGGGAGAAATGGGGTGCAAGTGCCTCAGTGCCCGGTGGGACTCTGCGTGGCTGGCAGGCAACACGGCTCACAGTAGGGCAGGCTGCGACCGGCTGCAATTGCTGTATGGCTCTGAAGAGCTATATGGGAATTAAACTAAGGACATATTTCATAAACACAATGGGATAAAATATGCATATGTTCTGACGGAAGAAAATGCTAGATTGGGTAAGAGTTATGAACAACAATTTTGGTGCAGATTTGTTCTGGAGGACTAGTGAAACAGGGAGTTGTACTGCCCTAAGTTATAGCCTTGCAATTGCCACCAGGCTGACTCGTGCTGCATACGTGATCAAGCCCAGAGTGTTTCTGGGAGTACACCTGTAAATTTAATTTAGTATTTTGAACCCATCGCTGGAAGTGTGGAAGTCAAATACAGTTTTTTCCTCTCCCTTCCAATCCCTACAATAAAGTAGACTCCAAACATCTCCAATTCACATATGCAATCCCAGCGTCCTGAAGTTATTCCCTCTTTGGCACCTATGCAGGTGGCTAGCAGGAATTTAAGCATTGATGCAACTAGTGGCTCTTCCAATTTTTAAGGACTCCATTGATAAAAATTGCTTTTAAGCAACTGAACTGTGGACTAACAAAGCATGTTTCCGTGTTTGTACGGAGATGTGCTTCTCATCTGTATCTACCCGTCGATATTCAGAGGAGCACGCACACCTTACCTAACACGAAGCTGCATTTTCCATCAATCCTCGCCCTGTCTCTTCAGCTATGTGAGCGGCTTTTACTGGCAGAAAGATCAGGCAGGCGATCAATGAAACAAAATAGGAGCTTCATTTTGAGAAAGCGCTGCAAATAAAAGTGCACCCTAATCCAGTTACCAGACTGTCCCCTAATTTCCAATAGGAACTCCAGGTCCAAATGGATTGTTTTCTGCAAAGATCAATGGATGGCAAGAAGCAGTATTTGAAAAGGTCTCCAACATGTATTTAGGCCTGCCAGCATGATGTTATGAGAATTTACCTTTTGGTTGCACACTTCAAACAAACTCAAAAAATTACAACTGAAATGAATGAATGGCAAAACTGTCAGAGAGGTTTGATGGAAGGCACGGAGACGGAAAGGTTACCCAGGTACGTGACAGCACGGACAAGTAGGTCAGGGACGTTATTTGGCCACAAGGCATTTCCTTCAGTCCTTTTGACAACCTGAAGGTTTTACAGCCCTAGTTTTAGACTAATTTTCTATCCAGTTTTGATTACTAAAAGTAGTCTTTCTTTTTTTTTTCCTTTTTTTTTTAAAAAAAAGGGGGGCTGCCAACTGGAGTGTGACACCCGTTTGGCTTCCTTCCCTCCTTTCTTTTTTTCCAAGGTAGCATCTGTGCTTATAAAAACATGCTGCCCGAGAGAATTCATCCAGGAAACTGAAGAAAGAGCTGCAGAATTTGGGGGAAGTGTGTGTAAGAAACTAGGAGACTGAAATAAAAATACATAACTCTTGTATGTGGTATTTTTGAATGCTTCCTGAATCATGTGCCTGGCAAATCCCTTGTGCATATCTTGGTTATTTTAGTTGCCAGAACATGACCCTGAATAGCCTGTGACTACTCAGAAATACGTGCGTTGTTGGCTAAAAGCATGGTTTCGGCCATGCTTTTCACTGCTTTTGTTCAGGCTAGTCAGGAAAGTAAATACATTTTATTGGCATGTTGCAAAACTGTGATCACTCCTCCATACAAAGCAAAGCACTACACTTGCTGAGGGATGAATCCTGCTCAGTTTGCCTCTATTTTTACTCACCTGTCTCCCCTGAGTCCTGCATTGTAAAACTGTGATGGTAATGAGTCCACACAGTCTACAACTTTGATTTCTGTATCTGCCCAGTTCTATTGTTAAAATCTTTTATAGCTGCTCAGAGGATCAGTTTTTAGCAGATGATATGTTAGAAATTCCTACTCGGTAATCAGGAGTTCAGTATGTTTCCTTTCCCATGCCTGAAGCTATTCCTGATTTGAAGTGTAGGAGAAAATGGTAAAACAGTATAAAACACCACTGCAGTAGAACCTGCTATGTTCTTTTACCTAATTTACCAAAGATACACTTTGTTCCCCACCTGTCATGAAACTCTGCAACAGCAGGACAAAACTGAAACCTTTGCACGTTCTTGGTTTTGCAACAAAAGGGTCCAATCTCGCCATACAAATTTAAGCTTTTTGTCTATTGCTCAAATGCCAAAGGTCTATCAGGCAAGAACTGATCTCCAAGATGTGGAGAGGAGACCACCTAATGCTGCAGAACATACTTTGTGCCTATCAGTAGCCTGAGGAGCTGAAAGACATCCCTCTAGGGCACACATCGCACTGAAGACACAGTTACAGAGATGTCACCTCTCCTTGTCTGATGACTGCAAACTTTTCCAGAAGCACAATATCCTTGAAGTGACTTCTCCATGGACCCAGCTCAGACTCTGCCTGCTGAAATAAGCCAACTGTGGACGGGCTCTGGGTGCCTTGTGATGTCCATCTCCCACCAAACTCTTCTCTTCAGGCCCCATGGCTCCCCACGCCTCTACATGTCGATGTATTTTGGCGTAAGAGGACATAATGTGAGCGCAGAGCTTGCCCTGCTGTTTCTTCCCATAAAGAGCAGAATAGCTTCTCTGCACCACAGAGGTCCTAAGATTCACCATTGGGGACACAGCCCATTTTGAAGCACAGTCAGAAAAGTCTATTAAGTACATCTTTTTTCTAAACAAAAACCTGCCTTTATTATTTTTATATGCTCACACCCATTATTATTGTCTTACAGAAGTGCCACAGAAGTGAGTTGTAGAGATGGCATTTGTGTAAATAAAAGGTTTGGTATTTTATCTCAGTGCTCACTCCTAGAGCTAATATTCAAAGTGGGAGAAGCTGAATGGAAAAGAAAGGGCAATTTCGGGAAATGGAAAATTTACTAAGAACAAAAATGGATGAAAAAGCTGTACAGAGAAATCACAAAGCCATTAAACTCAATGGCCATTCTCCCACTAGCTTCAGCGAGGCCAGAATTTTACCTACTGCCTCTTTAAATCCTATTCACTCTTATAACAGTATTTTAAACCAAACAGCTGACATGCTTCTGCCCAGCCAAGGCCCTTTAAATCACTGAAATGCAGGATGGAAAAAAATCCGCAGCGCCAGATGTGTCTAAAAACAGTCACAGTTCTTGTTGAGGCAATCTGCAGAGGAAAATGTTTAGCATATATCATGCCTGACAAAACACTAATAGTTTATCAGTTTTGCTATTACAGACTAATAACAAGCCTTTCCATGGTTACTTCATTTGCAGAGCACAGAAACAGCCTAGACTTCTGCTACTTGATTTTAGAACAGTGTTTTTTATTTAATCCTTTCCCATCCTAGCTAGATGGAAGTACACTTCCATTATTAAATGAAATTGTAAATGAAATACCCCGGGGAGGGGGTGTTTTTGATGTACACCTGACACAGCTTTAAACCATACACAAAATAAAAGAGGGAGATTAAAACCACAGGGAGGGTTTTAATTTTTTTTCCTTCTGAAAAATATTTTGCCATTATGTAATGCTGTCTAAAATGGCTAAGACTAGTGATAGCAGCAGTAGGTGAAGAAATTAATTTTGATTCAGTGTTAACATTCTGAAATGCACTGCCACTAGTTCTGTAATAGCACATTTCGTTTACAGCTGTTGTATTTCCAGGAAGAGAGTTTCACGCTAACTTGTCACTCGTGGGTACATGGTAAAATGACAGCCCAGGTGCATACGAAGTCATCTTGCTAAGCAGGTAAATGCTGCTTTTCCAACCTGAGTTGATTAAGAGCGCTTCTGCTTGCTCAGTGGTACAGATGTGCACCTCAAACTGCCACAGCTGTGTTTCTCCCAAAGGCAGAGAAATGCTTCTATGGACAGAAGTATGGGAGAAGGTATAGCTGATATTCAAAATGCTGCATCTCCCAAAGGATTTCCTACTTCCTATAAACCATTTCCTTTTTTCCTAAGTAAAAAATTTCTGTCACTAGTGGTTTCAGTGTATCACACACTAAATGTTAAGAAATACAAAAAGAGTAGTTAGGCTGCATTGCTCGAACAATCGGTGCAAGATGCCGCTTTTAGCAGATGTGTACAATGAGAAGTGGAACCATCAGCAAAGTGAAACTGATGTGGCAAGATATTTGTCTGTCTTTATGTTCTTTACTCAAATCTATTAAATTAGGCAAAAATTGCTACTTCTCTCCATGTAGTCTAATTCTGAAGGTCTATTAAAAAGAAATACACCAGCTCCTTCTCTTCTTCTCCAACCGTATTTCTTTTCATTCCACCAGATGCATTTATACTCCCTGAGTTTAGGTGAAAGCCTTTGTTATCTTCAGGCTCCGGTTACCATTTCACATATCTAAATGATCAAATTATCTTGTGTTTGTATCATAATTTGACATGATGATACTCCTTCTAGAAAAAATGATGTTTCAGTCAGTTCTAAGTAGCAACTTTCCTTAATATACAACTTATTTATTACAACTGTCATATACTTTCATCTCATGGTATTTTGATATCTAACATTTCATAAAGAATGCCAAAACATCCCATGAAACAAAATTCTGAAGGAATTCAGTTCTATGAATATTTCAAAATATTTTTTTTTTTTACATTTCAGACTAGATCAAACATAAATATTTAAATGTTGATGTTTCCTGAAAATGGATATTCTAGCATCTCATTATAACTTTAACTCTCAAATCCTTAGGAAGGCTCTGTAATTCCTAACAGCAGGTTTACAGAAACTAGAACTAAAACAGAGCTGCTAGGCATAAAAAATACACTGTGGTACTCCTTAATATCCATTAACTAATTCAAACTAGTGTTATGGGTGGCAAACAGCTGCAGTGCACCATCCTGAACAGCATCCTTCAAGGACGACTCTTGAGCTAAACAAAGTGCCTGGAGCCCAGAGGAAGGGTGGAACCGAGGGTGAGCGAAATTCCTCCCCAAACGCAGACAACAGGATTAATTTTCCCAGCCTATTCCTTGGGGAAGATTGACAGAGTCTTGTCTCAATACTTTTTTTTACTTTCCTTTCTTGTATGGGAGGCAGGAGGGTTGAGAAGGGAAAGAAGACGCTATCAAGAGGGAAGTACCTTCACCAAGATGTCAAAAGGCCAAAGACAATTGGTTATCTGCCATCTTCCTAGCACGTGGATGAAGTGCTAGGAGTTACAGACCAATACCTAAAACTGCACCGCAGCTGACACAGGGTGAAACCCAGCCATTGTAGCAGAGCCCTGGAAGAGCCACGTGTGCCACCACCCTGTGTCACAGTAAGTCTCAGACTGTACCTACATGCTTTGATTGGTCCTACAGAAGGACCAGGCTGCATGGTTTTTCTAGACCCCAATGGGAGAAGAATCTAAGCTTCCCTGTGACTTCTGATGTGAACTGGGTTTGGGGCTGTCTACAGTAAATTTGAGTATGGATCTGTGAAAGCCACTTTGTGGCCAGACTTTTCCTGCGTTGTTAGAGTGAGTTAATATAGAGCCCTGTTATTTAATGCTGGTGTATCTAAAAGGAGGGTCCTGCCAATGGTGGGTATCTCACCTAAGAAGTGGCAAAGATACAGTATTAACTAGGTGCCACAATGTGATTTAGTCAGATACAAAAATGACCTTTTTTTGATAACTAAATCCTTTCACAATAGCGGAGCCTGCATGCTCTGCCGGGCCAAGTATTATGGTGCATGTTCCATAAGTTCAGAGCAGCTGATCAATTGTTGTAGATCATGTTGCCGGATCTTCATTTCCATAAACCTCTGAAAACAAAGGTTGGGAAAAACAAACTCAAGGAGTGGCTTTAAGAGGGAACATGACTGCAAACTATGAAAGTGTTTTTCCAAGGGGCCCTTCCTGCATTCATTTCTTCTGGGTATCCCTTGCCATTTGAGGTCGTATTTAGAAAGAAGGTATCTGGTTAAAGACAACGTGAGAAATTGGGCACAATTCAAGTTGTGCTGAGTTTTAGGGATCACATTTTTATGTGTAAGCAGGAAAGTGTCTTTTTTTTTTCCTGCAAGCTCTACCTCCCTTTGAGCTTATTCATTGTTCTGATCAAAACACAGATACTGAGCAGAGGACAAAAAGATCAGTGGGTACTGAAAGGCTCAGATTTGCTCAGGAAGATGGGTTTCTATGCTCCAAATAAGACAAAACATATATAAATGATCCATGATGTGTTTATGGACTGGGACACAAATGGAAGAATCTGTAGAAATGCCTGCATGAACTCAGGTCTGCTCAACTCTATCACACATACAATTTGTGTTTTTATCCATAACCTTTAACAGAACAAATTGTTATAGAAGACTGCTTATATGGTAGTGTAAGGGAAAAAAATCAACACAACAGTAAGGTACAGAGTCTTGGGGAAGCAGAAGAAATGGGAGCCAGTGTTTGGAGCAGCTTTATGAATTTTGCACAGTTCTGACGGAAACCCCAGATGGAAAACTATACTTGCATTAAAAATTCCACCCTCACTCCAAATCCTGATGAAGGTTTACACCTGAATTAATTTCCAGGATTTAGATACTTCAGGGATGCTGACAACAGTAAAATAGCCTGGTCTGATTTTTGTATTTTTTAGGCTGCCCCTGCCAATATCAGTGTTACAAGTTGGTACTTGCTTTTCCTGTTTGTTTCCTACAGATCAAATTTTTAGCCTGGACATTCTGAATTTTCAGGCTACTGAGGCTTCTACACAAATCAAATAGCTTTCTTTATAATGTTCACTCACAACATTACTGAATTTGTTTATTATGGGAAGAAAGCACAAATGAATTCTGCAACTTTTGATTCACACTCATTAGTGACTAAATTAAGGACTAAGCTTTAAAGGCACAAATGGAAATACTCTTTTTCCTTGAGCTACATCACTCTAGGTAAAGAGATGTCTAGCAGTTCACCTGAGACCTAATTTAAGTTTTAATGCTAACAATTACAGGTTCCATGAGCATGACACTGGGAAATCGTAAGTAATGAAAAGGCACAATTTCTGTCATTATAAAACCACAAAAACCCAGAAATCCAAAAAAACAAGGCACATTTTACCAAGCTTATGCGATTCAAAGTTAAAGGAGAACTCTCATTAAAAGTGAGGCATTCTCTTGAGGCTGCCAGATTAAATGAGCAATATTTCTCTCTCCCTATTGCTTGCTTTTAAAATCTCCATAAACCTGTTTTGATTTTGCATGCTCCTCAGGAAAAGATTGTTAGGAGTAAGTGCCGTTAAATCACACGGCGCTGCGGTCCGGAGCGCTGCAGCTTCCCTCCTGGCATGGGACTTGTTTGTGAGGCTATTATGTGACCTCTACAAGACTGCGACTGTCTCCTATTAAAAAACAAACCACGTAGATTTCACTAAGATGGAGCCAAGCAGGATCTAAAGATAAATTTGGGAGTGTTCTATAGAAGGAAAACAGTCGGGGTAGCCTATGCTGCAGTGTCCACTGCTAGACAACTGCATTAATGCCCATATTTTTCATATTTTAGAAACAAAGCATCCGGTCCTCCTGATGACAGAGAAAAATGTTGGAGTGGGACTTTCTGCACCCCACTTTTTGAAAACCAGGAGTTAAATTACAAAAAGAAGCAGCCACAATTTTTCATTGCAAAAAGCACCCAGGACAAGTGAAGGTTTGGGGGCCAAGTGTGTAGTTGGGACTGACACTGCCGGCTACTTGGACTTTAGTTCAGAAGTAGCTGACAGTAAGATTTACTAACATACCAGCTGGCCTCTCTCTCTCCTTTCTAAATTTTCTTCTGGATATCAAACAGCGGAGAAGCTGCAAGGCTGCGGGAGGGCTGGAGACCACCGTGCTATCAGAACATGACCATCTCTCTCTCGCCTTTGAAAATCACTCAGAAGAATCCCAGAATAGAAATAGTTTCCTTAGCTGTGTTTTATAATACTCCATAAATTAAACTAAGCTACACACAGTTATTATTCCCAAGTAAGCACTATACTACTTTCCGTGATGGTAAATTTGAGCTTGATTTTGGAAGCCTCCAGGTTCCACGCAACGAGCTGAGACATTTCCTGTTCTACTTTTTGGAAACTTTTCTATCAGGAGTGCCTGGATTAGGTAGGCAAAACAAGACCACAATGCCTTCTCTACCTGACTCTATGAGGAAATTATAAGTGGAAACTGGCTCTGTTTTTATGTGATCTTGAGTTTATGGGCCGCGGACTTCAGCTATTTGTAGACATCTACTGATATCTGAATGATTCTGAACGATCAGACATCTCAAAGGACATTCAGGCATGTGGGGCATAATACGGTCACATCTCCTGGAGGGAGATGCCCTCATTGCTTTCCTCAAGTCACAGGCCAAAAAAGACCTAAATTGTACGGCCTGAAATACAATCTCTACTGGGTTTTTTTTCTTCGTTTGGTAGAGCTCATCTGCCATCTTTTGTGGACTTCCACCATACATAAAACTTACGTATATTTTCATAAAACCTTGCACTTGTAAATGCATCTAACAGTTGCAGCACCATTTAAAAGCTTCACATTTTTAAAGAAATGTATCAATTGTATTATTCCTGTACTCCCAAGCATGAGAAGCGTGCGTGCCTATGTGTGTGAGTGCAGGAAGAGGCTGCAGATAGACAGCATTCATACTGCCACACAGCCGTCAAAATATTAAAATGTGGTTTTTTCAATTTTTTAGTGATTTAATGGAAAAGCAGGAACACTTCCTAAATAACCTATTTGTTTAGTGTGACAACCTCTGACTTGGAGTCTGCAGAATCAAAGCCAAGCAAATCTGCATATGCAAGGATGCAATTTCCCCAGTGTTTTTACAAAGCTGCAGATGAGAAATGGTTTCTCTCTAGCTGTGATGGATGCGCGATGCTCAGCTCTATGTCTCACTTGCTAATTCCATTAAGAAGAAAGGAAAGCCTGGTTCACAAAGGCAGAGCAAAACTGCATGATAGTTTATATCCCATAGCTAAGCTCTGGGGCTTTATTATTCGTCACCAGTTTAGGAAATGGCTGACATGGTGGTAGACACAAAATTTAATTTAAAGGGACAATGTCAAGTGGTTTACACTCAAAACTTAACCTACTTTGAAAATGTTATAATCTGGAGAAGGAATCTAGTCTGAATTCTCATATTTTATTTCTGGGGAAAAAAAAATAATTAAAAAATAGTCATTCTCTATAGAAATCCAGTGCTGCTGTTCTGATTCCTGGCTGCTCTCCAGGCCTATTACAGACAATGAAGATGACTGTGACTGAATTCGGCGGGCTCTGTATCGAGCCCGTGAAGAAAAGGATATATCACACCCCAGCGCTTCTCACATGTGCTGGGTCAGTGCACTGCTGCCAGTTCTCCACATTTTCTTTGATAGGCATGGCTTGTTCTGCCATTCAAAGGGATTAGAAGTTAACAATGCAGAGTGGCGGGGGGTTGGTGGATTTTTGGGT